>NC_064644.1:571374471-571674471 GCF_023864345.2 Schistocerca serialis cubense | reverse complement strand
AAATGATACCACTCCATATCTTTCATTACACACTTTTTCCATTTTCGGACAGTGTCTTGTTTAAACAAAAATATTACAATAGGTATGACCATTATCGAAATTTTGGGTCTTATTAAAATGAAAATCTATATCTCGTACGTCTACATCTAAGTGATTACTCTGCTATTCACAATAAAGTGCCTGGCAGAGGGTTCAATGAACCACCTTCAAGCTGTCTCCGTAGTGTTCCAATCCCGAACAGCGCGCGGGAAAAACGACTACTTAAATTTTTATGTGCGAGCCCTTATTTGTCTTATTTTATCGTGATGATCATTTCTCCCTACGTAGGTGGGTGCTAACAGAATGTTTTCGCAATGGGAGGAGAAAACTGGTGATTGACATTTTATAAGAAGATCCCGCCACAACGAAAAACGCTTTTGTTTTAATGATTGCCACTCCAATTCATATATCATGTCTATGGCTCTATTTCCCCTATTTCGCAATAATACAAAATTTCGCAGGAACTATCTACTTCAATTTCACTCCAAGGTAAACTACTTCTGACAGCAATAAATACTCCACCACCAACTGCGTTTAATCTATCCTTTCTGAACACTGTTACAGCGTTTGAAAAAATTTCGGCTGAACTTATTTACGGTTTTAGCCAGCTTTCTGGCCCTATAACTATTTGAGCTTCAGTGCTTTCTATTAGGGCTTGTGAGCCGTAGTTAAGTTAGCTTTGAAAAGCGCGCCGCAGCGCGTAGCGTGAAGCAGTCGCCCTCCGTTTCCTGGCGGTGGCGCCGTTTTCGCAATTGAAGGCTTTCGCAATTGAAGGCTTCGGTGTCTCCCTCTAGCGGGAAAGGGGAAAAGTGGGCAGTTCGCGTGGGTTTAAGAAGTGGCTGTATGGGCTCTGGTGGAGAGTGGGCAGTCGGGGCATCAAGAAGCGACTTCTCTGCCGTCGCTGGACGGACAGCTCGCAGACCGCGGCATCAGCGTAAGCCACGCGAGCAGCGGCTCCGTGGTATGGGGCGTTAACTGCTCGTCGCGAAAGGAATCTTCCTGAGCGTGGGTCCGCAAGGTGCCTAATCTGCAGCTCGGCCGTATGCTGTCGACCGGCGAGGAGCTTCAGAAAATCGGCGCGCCTTCCTGCGTCCTGTTGAAACGGGTGGCAGCGGCGGCTCGGCAGAGCATTTGGAGGTGCTGCGTTGGTTCAGTCCTGGGAGTCGTAACGCACCTGAAGTTGAGTGTTGATTGTTAACAGATTTTATGAAGTTTAACTGAATTCAATTTACTTATTCTTGTTAATTATACTAGCCGTATATTTTTTCCCGCCATCCATTCTCGTCTGCCCAACAGCGGGAAGGTGGTAACATTAGAAAGGGTGGTCCGTTTGTCCTCTTTTGAGGACGAAAGGGGGTGGGGGGGTCAAAGTAAATCTGTGGTTCGGATTGCTTCTTTCCCCTCCCATCTTACCTACGGGTTATTCGACTGTTAGCCTCTGCCATGTCTGTGAAAGTCTAAGGCACCAATGGCTGTACTGTTTAAAATGCAATGCACTTAGACCTGACCAATTCTCTCGCCTGCCATAACTAGTATTACTAGACTCACGTGTAAAAGGTACTCTAAGAAAGAGGAAAACTCCTTTTGCCTCTTGGTAAGAACTAGTCAATAGCATAGCGAACTCCCGCTCATCTGGAAGCTGTAACTTACGTAAATTTGTGTTTATGTATATTTGGCTGTAATCAAGCAAGGTTTTTAATGTACGCCGTAGTGGATTTTTTATTGTTTCTAGTCAGCAAAAACTGTTGTGTGTTTTTTCCAATTCAATTCCTTTTAAGGTTTTTACTCAACGGGCTTATGTGTTTTATACAGGTAGTTGGTTATTAGTGTGTTTTTTTGCCATGCAAAAGTTTACCATTTCATTACGGGTAGAAATTGTTGCCTTGAAAGGAGAATGTAAAAGTTCGCAAGTCCTACCTTGTGAGCGTGTGTGTTTGCCGTAAGTTAACTGGCAGATATTTGTAAAATTTGTTTTTTATATATTTTGGAATTGTTAATGTTATTAACTATGAATGTCCCCCCCCCCCCGTGTGCATGACTCATGCGTTTTGGTTTTTCTATTTTGAGAACTTTTGTAAACAGGATTGCCTATATATGTTGCAGACAAGTTAGATTCTGCGCCATTTAATGAGCCTGAGTGAGGCTGTTGTGGGCGGCCGTAGTTATGGCTGTTGTAACCAAATGAGAAATTTGTCTGCTCAAAAGTGAAGTCAAATGTTCAAGTTGTATTCATTTATTAATGGAGTGAAATTCACCTGTAATTTAGCTGAGCTTAAAATATTGTACAGCTTCGCGTTACATATGTTAAATTGTTTGCCTGTACTTGCCTTTTACTGGCCTGAAATTTTTTGTAATATTTTAATAATTGAAAAGTACTTTCCTATCGTAAATTGTGACTTATTCGTTAAATGATTGTCGGGTTTTTTAAAAATATCATAAAGTCTTGCACCAATTTTGAATAAAGAGCGTTACTGAAAATTGTGTGTAATTTCACTAGTTATTCCTTGGCACCTACTTCCACTTTACCTTTTGTGTATTAATAGTGATTAATTACCTTTGGTGAACCAATAGTAATTTTACGGTTCAGCTTGTAGCTCTGGTTCTTTCCCAAGACAGCTAGACAATCTACAACCACAATCCGATTGTTGCTACAACTACCATACAGTGTCTTACCTGCCCCTTTTAGACAGACGCCCTTTCTGTGGTTTCCTGAGACCCTCTAACCTAAAAATCCACTCAGTCCCTTCTACACTTCCCCCACTACTCGAGTAGCCGCTTTCTGTATGTAGTGAACCCCAGACCTATAAAGTGGAACCCGGAAACCCACCACCCGACAGCGCAAGCCAAGGAATTTGCAATCTACACACATACAGAACCACCTGAACCTCTGATTCAAACCCTCCACTCGGCTCTGCACCAGAGGACCACAGTCGGTTCTATCGACGACGCTGCAGATGGTAAGCTCCGCCTTAATCTCGGAAGCAAGACTGCCAGTCTTTACAATTTCCGCTAGCTACCCAAAACCAGAGAGAATCTCCTCTGGTCCAAAGCGACACACGTCATTGGTGCTGACATTAGCCACCGACTGCAGTTGGCTGCACCCAGCACTCTTCATGGCATCCCGAAGCGCCGTTTCCACATACGGAATGACTCTTCCCGTTATGCACACGGAGTGCACACTGGCTTCCTTCTCCTCCTTGGCAGCCATGTTTCTAAGGGGCCCCATTACGCACCAACGTTCGAGCTCCCAACTACCAGCAACCCACCCTCTGTGAATGCCCAGACCTTGGGGGTCGAGAAACTTACTCTGGAATAGGGTGGAGGACTGTATCCGGCTTGGAGACAGCCTCTTTAATAACAGAGTCCCTGAAACCTTTCACTCTCCTCAGTCTCTTGGTTTCATCAAACTGAAACGTGTGAAGCCTCAATGAAGAACACACGTTTCGATTTGAAGAAACCAAGAGACTGTGTAGAACGAATGGTTTCTGGTACTCTATTATTAAAGAGGCAGTGGAGATATGGGTCGATGATAACCTGGTAAGTCGGGATAGCGGCATCCAACTCTATACCGCTTGGTACACAACATTATCAAGAATAAGACGAGAGCTCATCTCATAATCAGAATAACGATTTTTGTCAATACGAAATTCATTTCAGTAACAAATTAAATGCATTAAAATACTAGAACTAACACCCAACTCTTGTAATAAAAATTTAAACGGCAATCAAGGCCTATCTGTTGCTTGGGATCCTCTTTAGCTGGTACCACAGTATTGTCTTTCCGAGTATATATTCCTTTCCTTTGCTGTGTAATTTCTTCCTTTCACTTTGAGCACTACCTTCACCTCTCTTACTCCATTTTGGTGCAGTTTTCCTTTTCATTTTTCAATATTGTGTAATATGTATCTGTAATAACTACTTCACCAGTGTCCTACTGTTGCAAACAAAACACACAGCTATTTCAACTGTCAACAATTCACACACGTACGCCCCAAGACAATAACAGAGAAGAGAGGGCGCATGATTCGTTATTTGAACATCGATGTTGGTGTTAAATGCGAGTGCCATCTTGTGACAGCTGTAAACACTGTTTCGTGCTGTTCTGGCGCTTGTGTCATGATATATGTTCTTGGCATTGGCGATTACAGCGGAATTTCAACTATAACTCAAATTTTAATTTTTTGGCACTTCACACATTTTTACTTATATGCCATATTTATTACATTAATAGATGTTTCTTTCCGAATTTCCTTGGGATATTCAAGCCGAAGATAAAACTAGCGAAATTGTAGCTGATGCTTTTGAAGAAATATTTAGAGAGAGAACTCCAAGAAATTAAAATCAGACAATGGTGAAGTATTTTATAATAAAGAATTCTGAAACTTATGAAAAAGGGTCATTTTAATTATTATTCGACTTTTACTGAATTAAAAGTATCTGTTGAAGAAATTAACAAAACACTAAAAGCAAAGATGTGAAAAAATATGACTTATATGGAAATTACAAATTGACTGAACTAGGAAAACTGGCTGATGAATACAATAATACAAGTTATTAAACCATAAAAATGAAACCAATGTGACAAAAATTATAAGTTATCTGTCTTTGTATTTAATGACAACCCTAAACGTAGAGGTGGATCTAAAGATAGCTAATAAACTCAAATGAATTTTTGAAAAACGTAATGCAGCTAATTAGTTGATTGAAATTTTCCAAATTGACTATCTTATTCAATCAAATCCAGTCACATACAAATTAAAGATATTAAATTGAGAAAAAATAAAAAGAAATTTTTATGAGCCTGAACTACAGAAGACAGAATATCCAGATATATATTCTTCTGGGAATGTTTTAAAAAAGAAAGGAGATAAATCATATGTTATGTGGTAAGGATTTCAAAATTTGCATAACACTTGTGTAAATAAAAGTAATATCATTTATTGAGAGGGGTGAATTATCCACCTTATACTTGTATGGTCCTCTTTCCATTATATGTTAGACACTGTAATTCGCCAAGTCTAGCAGGAAAAGAATTTTATACACAAAAATTTTATATATAAAGAAATGTATCACACAATACACAGTAAAAAATTATCACTTTCATCTTCACTAACTGTATGTTATCCTGATGATGATGTATCTGCATACATATATCAATTAACTGATTAGAATGTGAATAATTTTTACAGTCTAACTGGAGAAGAAAGATGTACTGCTTATGTATACTTCAAAAAAACTAATATAAGTTACTTACTATGGTACATAAAACTTAGTTTTCAATTTAGATTAGTTTATCTTAAAATAATCACAGTTTTCCATATCGCCCTCTTCGTTTTCCCCTTGATTGTATATCCTTTAAATACATGAAGATCTTCTAGTGTTCTTCTAAACACATTAATTTTTTCAGAATGTACTTCATAGATTTCAGAAATAACTGGAGCTAGTTGTTCTCTAGGTAGATCATCTAAAACGATTTTATTAATCATCTTATTGTTCGCTTTGGTTGTGAGTTCTTAAGTGCTGAAATATGCCGAATATATTCTGCTGGTATTACAATATTGTGATACAACTAACTTCTAATTTCATCATTCTTGAGCTAATATTGGTGTAATAATGACATAATTTCTTCCTCAACAAAACCATCAAGCTAATATTTTATGTCATCTAATTATATTGCATAATTCTTTACCTATTCTTAAACACTTCAGAGTAGACTCAAATTTCTTTTCGATCAGTTGGAATTTGATATACTTTTTGGTGTACACATAACAAAATTAATCGTCTAGACGATATATGCAGATAGTCTTCAGTTCATCAACTTTATAGTTATACAACCAACTTTAAAGAAATAATCTTTTTCCAGTTTACCTGTGGTGATGATGTAGATTATATCATTTAAGTCCTTCTTTAGGTATTTTGTAGTATATCTGTCTTAGTTTTTTACTCTTTGCTTCCTCTTCTGGTTGTATACCAAATTGTTGTTTTTTCTTCTTCAGTTTTTAATTTATTTTCGAAATCAATAGCCTGTTTAGTAATTTTTTGAGACTGAATCGTTCCACATTCTTTCACATGTTTCTTGAAGTTTTTAACAGGTGCCAAAATCCATGTCTGTTTGCTTAAATTTTTGATGTTATTTGCTTGATTTCATTTTGTACATTCTAGGTTGTAATTTTTTAAGGAATCTAGTAAATGTCCTGCATTTATCATAGTTTTCCCGTCTCTGGGATGACGGAGGCTCAAATACCATAATGAATAAAACACAAAAAGTCATACATTATTTGTTCAAATAAAGGAACCCAATATCTTTAAACCAACTACCTAAATTTAGCAGATAGTTGTTCTTCTGAATAAATTCAAATATATTTATTATAAATGCTCTAGTATTAGATGTATTTGGAACTGATTCCATTGAAGGAAAATAATTCTTATTAGATTTTTTACTTATTATTATTAATTTTTGATTGGGGAAATTATTCCCCTTTAGAATTCCATGAAATATGAAACCACTTCATATTTTTATAGTAAAGATATTTCTTATAAATGAAAGGGCCTAAAAGTAAGTGTTTTAAAAGCTAGAAAAAATAGGTAGGAATAAAAGGATATTCTAAACTGAGAAAACAACTGAGAGTAATGAACCTTAGGTGCATAATTTTACTAACAATAACAATAACCATTAGGTGAATGAACTAAATGCTGAACAACAACTACTTATTTAAATGATTCATCTTATGTGTAAAAATTCAAATTTTCAGAAATTAAATGAATTGTAATTAAAATGAAGCATATGTAACTATAGTTACTGATTACATTAAAGAAAAAGATTCATTCGATTGTGCATAAAAATCAGAGAAAGAATGTTTATTGAAGATTTTATGAGAGAATTCCAGGATTAAATCGACTGGAGACAAATATGAGGTGGAAAAAAATTGTCTAAGGCTTTTAAGAGAGAATTTCCAGACAAGTCAAATTAGGAGGTTACACCAGTATTTTAGAATTTATCTGAAGATTATATTAAAGAATTTAAGATAAAGAGAACTGGGTTGATATGTCAAGGGAACAAAGCTGGAGGCATCAATTTTGATGAAGACTAATTACATCATTAATCAAATGCTCTTGTGTTTAATAATTTAAAATATTGAAATAACTCTTCCCACAGACAGTTCTTGAAGTTTCTTTCATACTTTGGTATAAATTTATTGAATTATAATTAAATCATAAGTGTTTTCACAATTTGGATGTCTACTTTAGATTTTATTTAATTACTTCATAAATATCTTCATTGTGCCTTAATGACATAATAATTATGCTCAATGTTTTCATCAAATAATTTCAAAATAATGGAAGTTAATCTTAAATTCTGATCGAATGTTTGAAGAACAACATGGGGTGATAGAATATAAATTTCTCTGTTCCCTTAATTTATCATTCCAATACCAATATCAGCTACTTTCATAGCATTATCAGCTACTCAGTTGTAAGGGTCTACGGGTTGCATGTAGCCATACGGTACATACATGTGCTTCCCAGTCCACCTATCTGCAATGCTGGCAATTTGCTTGGTCAGTACACATGCATCTGGTCACAGGATGATGCAGGAGTAAGCGACTAGCCACTGTCCATAGCGTGCCATATTAACTAGTGTGGCCATGGCTGCAAATATGCCTCTTTTCTTAGTTCACCATGGACCCTTTCGATACGACAGTAATTAGGATGTCAGACACAGTGACGATGGGTGTGCATAGTTTGCATGTTTTATGGTTTGCGTTTGTTAATAAAACAGTTTAAACTTACTTCTCAGTGGTCTAATATTGCCGTACCTCAAGGACCCACCCATTACAAATGCTGACAAATATTTTGTGTAATTATAATCTGGGGTAACAACACGAACAATCCCCTTATACACTTTTGATTTTCTATATTTTCATCCTTAATATTGTTCATAATTCCCAGATGAATTATTTGACCTCAATGCATCTTTTTCCACAAAAGACTTTTTCGATCTCATAACTAAAGAATATAGACCAGGTTCATTGATAAATTTTGTTGGTGTTTGTATATATTTAGGTAACATCACTCACTACTGCAATTTTCATATTTTTTGCAAGACATTTCTTTAACCTAGGGTTTTACGGCATCTCGCAAATGAGTATACAGTAAAATATCAGCAACTAGCATTTGTATGAAATCATGGATTATTCTTTTCAACAATATTCATAACCACTTAGTTATTACTCATGTAAGCTTGTTGTTGGCAAGATCTGAAATTTTATGAAAATACATAGATATGGTGTAATAAATATAAATACTGGCCACAGAACTAGTATGTATAAATGGAATTAGAAAATTATAAAATGGCATTATAAAGGTACATACTGAAAGCAACAAAGGCAAAAGTGTATTGACATTTGGTTTCATCTAGATAACAAGAATACTGATACTTTAATTACAAATGAAAGATGTGTACATTGGTATGAAAAATATGGTCACCATTGACCCAAGGGATCTAGATGTAAATGCTAATGCATTTTTCCAACTGTGGAGAATGAGCCTGTGAAACTCATATGGACAATGAGGAGTCATAGTGCTTGGTGGTTAAAGGGAATTCTTGTTCTTTAACGATCTTTTTAATGTGGTGATAGAGGAATGTGATTTTTAATATACAGGATGAGGCATTATAACTAGATGAGTTCCAGATTCGCCTACTAGAATAAATTCTACATTTAGGTACACAAACAGATTGTTGTGCTTTGGAATATAAAGGATTCAACGAATAAGGACATAGAGCTGGTGCAGTTGATTTATGTTCATTTGGTACTGATTGTAATAAACCATCAGCATTGGTTCCCAAGGTAATAAATATTTTATTGTATACTTTGCAGAAACTAGAAAATTACACTTTTTCCCAATAAAACATTTTTCTATACAAAGGGAACCATCAATCAACAGCTAAAGCAGTTTTTGGACTGCGTCTTGTCTAAACTGTGTAAATATAGTATAATTCAGAAGTAAATTGATAATTTTACTTTAAAAAATTACACAGAAGGGATTATATGACAATGTGAAGAAAAGTTATAAGTAAGTATCATAAAAGAGTATACAACAGCAGATAAATTATTTGTGTGTATGAAAAAAATTTCTAATTATTATAAAAATCACTGAAAACAAACTCTGAATGAAAAATATTCAAGGATATTGTTGTTGAAATGTCATGGAGAACAGATGGAGACAGATTACACACAAAAACAGATTAAGGAAACAATGATTTTATTCAAATCCATGGGGTAAAGGCAAACATACAAGTAGATGTAAGAAATGTAGTCGAGAATATATAAAAAATTAGAGATTGGGCAGAGAAATATTAAAATTCCTAAGAAATTTTTTTATATTAAATAAGAGACTAAAATGGAGCAATCCAGTATTGGCCAGCATAGTGATTATTGCAGTAGAAAGGATATAACCAATTACAATAGACTATGAAAAGATGAATTATATGACACAATTTACCTATTCCTACAAAGACTCTCAATAACATGAATGTCTGAACTCAAAATTAGAGCTAGTAATCTTGGTATTAGAGGCCACAGTAAATTAAATAAATCAGAATTAATTAATTTAGTTATTTTATAAGGTTTTCAATTTCAGCAAGAATAATCCCAAAAGACTAATATAAGCCCAAAGCCCTTTCCTAATCTGAATCACTTTCACAGATTTGATGACTATTTCTATAGAAACTCAATCATCAAGACAAAGAAAAATAGTGAGACTAGGTGAAATCTATCCATTCAGTACTAAACTATTTGACCAAGAAAAAGAGAACAAACTGTTGAGAAACAATTAAGTCAACATTGAAGAAATAAAACATAAATTTTAAGAAAAATCTAAAGCTTGTTCTATTAACTATAAAATTGTTTTAACAATGCTAATATTAGTCAACTCCATATGTTAGTGGAGAATCATAAAAATATTTTTTGCCTACATTTCAAATGCAATAGTCTAGCTACAGGAAAACAGTTTAAGTTTATAAGAAAAAGAATGTCCAAGACAATGCCTTGTACCTATACAGAAAAATACATGTGGTTTGATTGTGAAGCTCAACAGGAAACAGGATTCAAAATCTCATAATGGATAACAATTTTAATGATGATACAGTTAACAATTTTAAAATAAATGATGAATTTTATAAACAGATCATATCTAATGAACATAATGATTATACATTTATAGATCATTATGATAAAGATTATAATTCACAATTTTGAAGGATTGTATTGAAAACATAATAAAACCATATACTATCTAAGCAGGAACTAAATTAATGTCATTGGAGGCAAAACGGTTATGTTTTTAAAAATATAGATAGCAGCAATTTTGTAAAAGGATCACTAAAGTTTTCCAAAAACATATGATTTCATAGAGCTATAGAAAGAATATTTCTCATCTTTGTTCAGTACAAAGAAAAATGAAAATTATGTAGACCCAATTCCTGATATCAAATATTATTGTGCTGATCCTATGAAACTGAAAGATAGGGAAATATTTCCCAAATGGCTCAGTTGAAAAGTATGTGTTTAGTATGAGAAATGAAATTATGTCACTACCATAATTCCCATGTAGATACATCGAGAAGAGGTTGACTCGAACTAGGGAAACAATTTCTAGAAATAGCTAATATTGATCCATTCTGTTATTGAACAATTCCAGAGATTATATGGCTACACACAGATCTATATATATGCCTGAAGGAAAAATTGTGGTAAAGGATAAAGAACAATACGAAAATAATAGTAAAGAATCTGTAGTTTGGTTAAAGAGTGTCAACAGTAATAATGTTGAACATGCTTTTAATGGTGGTAAAGTAAATATAAGTGGAGCTAAAGTAGATGGCTTTGATAAGAAACCAATACTCTTAATTAAACCATGGCTATTTTTGGCATGGGTGAAAAAATGTTTTAAAGGGAAACAAACTCTTTGAAAGCTGAGACAATTAACAACAAAAATAAAAAATCGATGGATGCCTTTCATCAGAAGACACTGACAAGATGTGCAGAAATAAGAAATGCTGGATATAATTTAGCAAAGAGAGAGGAATGTGACTGGATTAGATAAGCAGAGTATACAAAACTTAAGAAATTGGAACAGTTACTCTAAGTTGTAGAACCATTGAATTCAAGAGATTCTGTTTATGTTGGTCAAACAAATAAAATAAAATTGAGAGCTAAAACAGATGGTGTTAACACAACAGTAAGATCTGATGATGGGTGTAGCCTTTATCCAACTCTACAATGTTATTATTACTATCCAGTGTAGCATGAAACAAAAATATATAGACCAAGATAGTATTCTAAACATGGTATGGAATTATAAAATGTAAACTATTGGCACCTAGACGATTATATCATCTGTGTGACTGTGATACTGATGGAAATAAAAAATTGTTGTTCCCTTTATGCATAAAATTTGTGGAAGAAAAAATAAAAAAGTCTAATTGTAATGTTGACAGAATTTTTATAGGAACTATCACAGCTGATGAAGTTAATAAAGCAATAGAAAGAGGGTACAAAATCTTATATATCTAGAAAGTGTGGAGTGTTTAAAAAAAATATGCAAGAGATTTTATGAACACAATATTAGAAACCAACCCCCACATTTTTTAAAATAATGACATGTATATCTCTTGGGGATAGCCATCCTCACTGAATTTGATACGTCAAAATAAGTAAAACATAAAATATTCATTTGAAGAAGATATTAATCTGAATATGTTAAACATGCTTTATCCCAAAAGAATCTAGTGTAACATGACCATGCAATACTGAATTTGAGAGATCACAGTTTGTGAAATGTAAAATATTACAACTTCCCATTCGTTCATTGTAGGTATACAGAGGACATAACCTAATATCAAATTAATAACAGTGCACTCAAAATTCCCATTATTTTCAGTTAGACCTATAAATCAATTATAGTAAACAGAAAATGCCCGATTTTGAATGAAATATATGGTTGTAAGTGGGTATGTTGGATATATATGTAGAATATTTTATAAAAATGTATATATAAAGTTTAAAAAGAAACGGCTATGCATTAAAAACACTCCTCGCGCTCAACATACCCACCTACTACTTGTATTGAGCCTTCGCCCTCACTAATCGATAGACTTCGAGGATTTTGGGCAGTTCTTAAATCATTGCAGAACTTCACGCCTCACCCAAATAACTGAATAGTACTCTTCAGTCGACCAAGGCACAGGTGGCGTCCTAAGTTGAGAGGATTTTGGGATGGAGAGGTCAGAGATAACGTGAATTACTTGTGTTTGTTGTCCACCCATTCCTGTATGCTGACACTACGCTGAAACGCAGCCATCTGGCTGAACAGCGTCCAGTTGACTCCACTGATCATTCATTGACACCATTTATGCCACCCACTGAGGCGTTTTCTTGTTGATTCTGAGCAGCGATGTGTCCAGAATGGTTTCTGCCGCCACCTATAAGGTATGCGCGTGACTTCAGCACTGATCGTTGCGGTTCTGACCTGCATCGCACAGGTGTCAAACGGAGGGGCGAAATGAGTCTAAGAAGGGATGTGACCATCTTCCCGTTTTGTGACACGTGCAAGGAATTTCGAAAAGTAATCCTTAAATTTTGTTGAACAGTGTATATTTCCAGTCACGTAACATCAGTTACAAGTGACTTTCCTGGGATGTTTTCAGGCTTCAGGTGGAGACAAAGTAGGTAAATGTGAGCTGTTTTGACAATTCCTACATCTTAAATATTGTACAGAGTGATCCCGTACATTACTATAATGGTCCGTGAAAATAATATTCACGAAGTATATACTGATACTATTGGTTGAAGTTTGCTTTGTGTTTAAAGTCAGTGCTTAGAAAGAGGGAACATCATCACTGGACAGCTGGACGCTGTAAACAGAGAGTTAGCATTTTTTCAGTTTCGGGTTTCTGTCTTAATGAATCGTTAGCCACAGTGTAAGATTTGGATAGGAGGTATACAAGTCCAGTTTTTTCTCAGTTCCTCTGAATTATAAAAGTGTGTATGTGTGACTATTTCTATTAAGCTTCACAACCCAACGTTCCCCGCCTGTTTTGTGGGACATAAGACTTAGGCTTTTTTGTGGCTTGGTGCTGAGGGCTTAACTTTCACTCCTTATAGGAGTAGTTACTGTTTTTATCGCAATACACGTCTATCACAATGCACTTTTATGACTTTTACTTGCACTTCTCTCCTAATTAAGACTGATGACAATATACAGTGTATCTAACAAGGAATTTTGTATGATTGACATATCACTGTCTCTTAAAATGACGGAATGTCAAAACGTCTAAGATGATTTTGGAAATAATAAAAGCTATGGTCAAGAGATCAGTGAAGTTGTTAAAAAGCATCTAAATCAGCGCTTCGACTCACAGCATTTTCATGCAGATTATACTGTATGTTTCACGATGAATTCGATATACAGTCGATGTTCCTGCGACGAAGTTTTGTTTCGAATGGAATAGTTACATTCTACAGTAAACTTCGTGTAGAAAATGGCGACCCCAAGACAAACCGCCATTTCACCAGGAATAAAAGGTGGTGCCGTCTGGAGACGAGAGGTCGGAAATGAGCTCTGTACTCGTCTCAAGCTCGCCGTCGGCTGCTGATGGAACGTTATTTCCTATCGCTGTCTCCGTATGCTCAGAAAAATGGCTCACCACTCTGTGCCATTGGACACTCAACTGAAAACTCGTCGCTTGAGACTGTTTTCAGGTGCAAGTGGACTGCGCCAGCGCAGGAAGGAGAGCGAGAGCACGAGCTGACAAGTGTAACCAGGGACTCGCGCCACAGTCCCTACATTTGTACCCACTGGACACGACGACTGTTATGCATGAGTGCAATGACTGGACAGTTACCAGGGAATGCTGCCCTGTTTCTAGATTCACATTTCTCTCTCTCTCTCTCTCTCTCTCTCTCTCTCTCTCCCTCCCTCTCTCTCTCTCTCTCTCTCTCTGTCTCTCTCTCTCTCTCTCTCTCTCTCTCTCTCTCTCTCTCTATGTGTGTGTGTGTGTGTGTTTGTGTGTGTGTGTGTGTGTGTGTGTATGTGAACGTACATGTACACAGGGTGATCCATTGATCGTGACCGGGCCAAATATCTTACGAAATAAGCGTCAAACGAAAAAACTACAAAGAACGAAAATTGTCTAGCTTGAAGGGGGAAACCAGATGGCGTTATGGTTGGCCCACTAGACGGCGATGCCATAGGTCAAACGGGTATCAACTGCGTTTTTTTTTAAATAGGAACCCCCATCTTTTATTACATAATCGTGTAGTGTGTAAAGAAATATGAATGTTTTCGTTGGACCACTTTTATATCTTTATTGATCGATGGAGCTGTAATAGTCACAAACGTATGGCTCCCAATTTTAGACGAACAGTCGGTAATAGGTGGTTTTTTTAAAATTAAATACGGAACGTAGGTACGCTTGAACATTTTATTTCGGTTGTTCCAATGTGATACATTACCTTTGTGAACTTATCATTTCTGAAAACGCACGCTGTTAAGCGTGATTACCTGTAAATGCCACATTAATGCAATAAATTTTCAAAACGATGTCCGCCAACCTCATTGCATTTGACAATACATGTAATGACATTCCTCTCAACAGCGAGTAGTTCCCCTTCCATAATGTTTGCACATGCATTGACAATGTGCTGACGCATGTTGTCAGGCGTTGTCGGTGGATCACGATAGCAAATATCCTTGAACTTTCCCCACTGAAAGAAATTCGAGGACGTCAGATCCGGTGAACCTGCGCGCCATGGTATGGGGCTTCGACGACCAATCGACCTGTCATGAAATCTGGTATTCAATACCGCTTCAACCGCATGTGTGCTGTGCCGGGCATCCATCATGTTGGAAGTACGTTGTCATTCTGTCATGCTGTGAAACATCTTGTAGTCACATCGGTAGAACACTATGTAGGAAATCAGCATACATTGCACTATTTAGGTTGCCATCGATAAAATGGGGGCCAATTATCCTCCCTCCCATAATGGCGCACCATACATCAACCCGCCAAGGTCGCTGATGTTGCACTTGTCGCAGCCATCGTGAATTTTCCATTGCCGAATAGTGCATATTATTCCAGTTTACGGCACCGCTGTTGGTAAATGACGCTTCGTCGCTAAATACGAGGTGCATTCAAGTTCTAAGACCTCCGATTTTTTTTCTCCAGACTGGAAAGAGATAGAAACATGCGCATTGTTTTAAAATGAGGCCGCGTTCATTGTGAATACGTCACAGAGATGGCAACACCATACGGCAGATGGAATTTTACCGCCAGCGGCGAGAATGAGAACTGTTTTAAATACTTAAAATGGCGACGTTTTCCTTACTTGAACAGCGTGCAATCATTCGTTTTCTGAATTTGCGTGGTGTGAAACCAATTGAAATTCATCGACAGTTGAAGGAAACATGTGGTGATGGAGTTATGGATGAGTTGAAAGAGCGTTCGTGGGTGCGACAGTTTAATGAAGGCAGAACATCATGTGACAACAAACCGAAACAACCTCGCGCTCGCACAAACCGGTCTGACGACATGATCAAGAAAGTGGAGAGAATTGTTTTGGGGGATCGCCGAATGACTGTTGAACAGATCGTCTCCAGAGTTGGCATTTCTGTGCACACAATCCTGCATGACGACCTGAAAATGCGAAAAGTGTCATCCAGGTGGGTGACACGAATGCTGACAGACGACCACATGGCTGCCCGTGTGGCATGTTGCCAAGCAATGTTGACGCAACAACGACAGCATGAATGGGACTTTCTTTTCGTCGGTTGTGACAATGGATGAGACGTGGATGCCATTTTTCAATCCAGAAACAAAGCGCCAGTCAGTTCAATGGAAGCACACAGATTCTCCGCCACCAAAAACATTTCGGGTAAACGCCAGTGCTGAAAAAATGATGGTGTCCATGTTCTGGGACAGCGAGGGCGTAATCCTTACCCATTGCATTCCAAAGGGCACTACGGTAACAGGTGCATCCTACGAAAATGTTTTGAAGAACAAATTCCTTCCTGCACTGCAACAAAAGCGTCCGGGAAGGGCTGCGCGTGTGCTGTTTCACGAAGACAACGCACACGCACATCGAGCTAACGTTACGCAACAGTTTCTTTGTGATAACAACTTTGAAGTGATTCCTCATGCTCCCTACTCACCTGACCTGGCTCCTAGTGACTTTTGGCGTTTTCCAACAATGAAAGACATTCTGCATGGCCGCACATTCACCAGCCATGCTGCTATTGTCTCAGCGATTTTCCAGTGGTCGAAACAGACTCCTAAAGAAGCCTTCGCCGCTGCCATGGAATCATGGCGTCAGCGTTGTGAAAAATGTGTACGTCTGCAGGGCGATTACGTCGAGATGTAACGCCAGTTTCATCGATTTCGGGTGAGTAATTAATTAGAAAAAAAATTGGAGGCCTTAGAACTTGAATGCGCCTCGGAGAACGCGTGCAAAAAATCTGTCATCGTCCGTAATTTCTCTTGTTCCCAGTGGCAGAACTGTACACGACGTTCAAAGTCGTCGCCATTCGATTCCTGGTACATAGAAATATGGTACGGGTGCAATCGATGTTGATGTAACATTCTCAACACCGACGTTTTTGAGATTCCCTATTCTCGCGCAGTTTGTCTGCTACTCATGTGCGGATCATCATTTGTTGCCGGTTGTGATCGACGTTTCACATGTGGCTGAACACTTCCTGTTTCCGTAAATAACGTAATTATCCGGCGATCGGTCCGGACACTTGGATTATGTCGTCCCGGATACCGAGCAGCATACATAGCACACGCGCGTTAGGCATTTTGATCACAATAGCCATACATCAACACGATATCGACCTTTTCCGCAGTTGGTAAACGGTCTGTTTTAACACGGGTAATGGATCACGAAACAAATACCGTCCCCACTGGCGGAATGTTAAGTGATACCACGTACGATTGTGACTATTACAGTGCCATCCATCACAAAGCGATAAAAGTGGTCCAACTAAAACATTCATATTTCTTTACGTACTACACGAATATGTAATAAAAAATGGGGTTTCGTATTTAAAAAATCGCAGTTGATATCCGTTTGACCTATAACAGCGCCATCTAGCTGGCGAACGATAGCGCCAACTGGTTTCCCTCTTCAAGCTAGACGACTTTCATTCTTTGTAGGTTTTTCGTTTGATGCTTATTTCGTGAGATATTTGACCCGTTCACTATCAATGGACCACCATGTATACGTTATTATGCATCTGCGTATATGTTCGTATGTATATGTATGTCTAAAACGATGTTTAAGTGTACTGTAAATTTATTTTTGAATGCGATCCCTATTCAGAAAGTATCTAACAACTATCTTGTTGTACACACAGTAGCGATATGATTTTGCGTCTCTGGTGAGAATACAAGAAAATAGGATATGAGTATGAAGAATTTTCCTAAAGGCTGCTTAATTATTAAAATAAATTGACAGCAGACTTAGAAAAAGTTACGGAATTGAATGATCAGCTACCCAACTTTTTATCAGTCTATAAACGGAAGTTGTCACGGCCGAAACAACACGTAAATAGATCCTTTAGTTCACAGAGATTTAACATTGATGTTTCTCTGCTCTTTCATTTAGTTTGATTCAACACATCTGTTTTGAAACGATGGGTGTCAAATAGACGAAAATGCAATCATTTTGTTTGTGCAGTAGTGTGCACTATACCATCGAATTTCTTCGAGACTCTTCCTCTTATGGAGCGCATTTGGAGTTCTATACACTGGATCACTTAATTTTCGTCTCACATGCTCTACATTATTACAAGTGATGATCTAGAGATTGGTGCCAGGGCTATTGTACAATAACTGGACCGTGCAGTCACCTTCAGAATAAAGTCACGACAGGACTCACATCGCTGCCCCGTCCCTGAGAAATAAAAAACAAGTCGACGGGTAGGAAGTAACCGCTGCCCCGCCGTTCTCAAACTCGCCGCACTCGCGGCCCAGCAGCGCGGCAGAGGGAAGGTCGTTCAGCGCTGAGAAAATCTGGCGACCTCTTTTACAGTGCATGCAGCCCTCGACATCAGCCTCGCACGCACGCCGTGTCTGATCTCTCCTGCCAACAGCTGTAAGCAATGTTAGGTATAATTTCTGTAAAGGAAAATAAAACAGAAACGTAGTTTCGAATTTTAAAAGTTGATCTACTAATCACATGAAAAACTTTTGTCATGGATAGAAACTGAAAATTACAAACACTCTTTTGTTGTAGCCGAAAATGTATCTTGTCGATCAGCTATTGATGGCATTTATGATGTCCATCTTAGAATGTAGAAAGAGGTGGTTTCATCAGAAGTATCACACATAGCATCAGCACATGCTGTAAATAGATTCTCGAAATATGGAATCTTGGCTTCCCTCCACGTCGCTCGCTTAACATCTAATGCCGATTATGTCAGTACATCATAGAGTGCACTCAATTTCTATCAGAATATAGATTTCAAAAAAGAAATACCGAATTAGGATTCCAATCGAATCGAAAATATCACAAAGTGCCCAAGCTTGCATTACGTGACAGAGATGGTTCGAGAAGTCATGTGCAGTAGGTGGGTGGTTTGGTGAAGTCAAAAAATACACTCCTGGAAATTGAAATAAGAACACCGTGAATTCATTGTCCCAGGAAGGGGAAACTCTATTGACACATTCCTGGGGTCAGATACATCACATGATCACACTGACAGAACCACAGGCACATAGACACAGGCAACAGAGCATGCACAATGTCGGCACTAGTACAGTGTATATCCACCTTTCGCAGCAATGCAGGCTGCTATTCTCCCATGGAGACGATCGTAGAGATGCTGGATGTAGTCCTGTGGAACGGCTTGCCATGCCATTTCCACCTGGCGCCTCAGTTGGACCAGCGTTCGTGCTGGACGTGCAGACCGCGTGAGACGACGCTTCATCCAGTCCGAAACATGCTCAATGGGGGACAGATCCGGAGATCTTGCTGGCCAGGGTAGTTGACTTACACCTTCTAGAGCACGGGATGCATGCGGACGTGCATTGTCCTGTTGGAACAGCAAGTTCCCTTGCCGGTCTAGGAATGGTAGAACGATGGGTTCGATGATGGTTTGGATGTACCGTGCACTATTCAGTGTCCCCTCGACGATCACCAGTGGTGTACGGCCAGTGTAGGAGATCGCTCCCCACACCATGATGCCGGGTGTTGGCCCTGTGTGCCTCGGTCGTATGCAGTCCTGATTGTGGCGCGCACCTGCACGGCGCCAAACACGCATACGACCATCATTGGCACCAAGGCAGAAGCGACTCTCATCGCTGATGACGACTCGTCTCCATTCGGCCCTCCATTCACGCCTGTCGCGACACCACTGGAGGCGGGCTGCACGATGTTGGGGCGTGAGCGGAAGACGGCCTAACGGTGTGCGGGACCGTAGCCCAGCTTCATGGAGACGGTTGCGAATGGTCCTCGCCGATACCCCAGGAGCAACAGTGTCCCTAATTTGCTGGGAAGTGGCGGTGCGGTCCCCTACGGCACTGCGTAGGATCCTACGGTCTTGGCGTGCATCCGTGCGTCGCTGTGGTCCGGCCCCAGGTCGACGGGCACGTGCACCTTCCGCCGACCACTGGCGACAACATCGATGTACTGTGGAGACCTCACGCCCCACGTGTTGAGCAATTCGGCGGTACGTCCACCCGGCCTCCCGCATGCCCACTATACGCCCTCGCTCAAAGTCCGTCAACTGCACATACGGTTCACGTCCACGCTGTCGCGGCATGCTACCAGTGTTAAAGACTGCGATGGAGCTCCGTATGCCACGGCAAACTGGCTGACACTGACGGCAGCGGTGCACAAATGCTGCGCAGCTAGCGCCATTCGACGGCCAACACCGCGGTTCCTGGTGTATCCGCTGTGCCGTGCGTGTGATCATTGCTTGTACAGCCCTCTCGCAGTGTCCGGAGCAAGTATGGTGGGTCTGACACACCGGTGTCAATGTGTTCTTTTTTCCATTTCCAGGAGTGTATTATGGGGTCGGGGACAGTAACGTCAAAGGACTAATGTCAGTAACTGAAACAGATGTTGAAATGCAAAGCAGATTCATCAAAACTAGACATGATTGTCTTAATGGGATTTCCACGATCGTTCTTTGAATAAAAATATGGCATTTCAGTCTTTGATAGCTATTTTTTATTTTCAATGACCGGTTTCAGGCTAGCTGCCCATCTTCAGATCTGTTAGACAAAGTTAAAAATATAATTAACAAGAGAGATACATTGACTGCTAGAAATATCGTAGTTTAGAAAAAGAAGAAATTCTGGAATGTATTAAATGCCAACATACCATATATTGCAGTTACAGAGTAACTTGTCAGTACAGAACTAGCGGTTCACTGTCATAACTAAAGTAAATTTTAATCTTTTAAAAGCTTATATCGCAAAATTGGGCGCGGCGGAAGAGGACTTGACGTGGCGTTGTATACATTCTGACATAGGGAAACCCTCTCCACCACCAATCAATACAAAGAAGAGGAAACTCGCATTTTCGAAAGAGTGTCTAAATTTTAATTATATTCTTAAGATTCTTTATAAAAAAATTTTACAAAAAGTTTTACATTAGTGTAAATTATTTCGGTTCATGGCCCACTCAAAAAAAAAATAAAGTTGTTTTCTTAAAAAGTATATATGCCATTAATATGTACAGTGAAAAAATAACATATGCATAGTTCTCATAGGTAGAGGGCACATTTTAACTCTTTCCAATCAGGTTTCTCCAAAACTGCGATATAAGCTTTTAACCTAACCAAAACGGCCTTGCTGTTGCCGTACTGCGAACGGCTGAAAGCAAGGGGAAACTACAGCCGTAATTTTTCCCGGGGGCATGCAGCTTTACTGTATGGTTAAATGATGATGGAGTCCTCTTGGGTAAAATATTCCGGAGGTAAAATAGTCCCCCATTCCGATCTCCGGTGGGGACTACTCAGGAGGATAATGGAATGTAGTCGAATTAAGTCGGGTGATGCTGAGGGAATTAGATTAGGAAATGTAAAAGACTTAAACTATTAAAGGATTTGACTAGAAGAAGGGGCCAGTTGGTAGGACATGTTCTGAGGCATCAAGGGATCACCAATTTAGTTCTGGAGGGCAGCGTGGAGGGTAAAAATCGAAGAGGGAGACCAAGAGATGAATACACTAAACATATTCAGAAGGATGTAGGCTGTAGTAGGTACTGGGAGATGAAGAAGCTTGCACAGGATAGAGTAGCATGGAGAGCTACATCAAAACAGTCTCAGGACTGAAGACCACGACAACAACAAGAAGCTTTTAACAGATTAAAATTTACTTTAGTTATGACAGTGAACCTATAGTTCTGTACTGACAAGTTACTCTGTACCTGCAATATATGGTATGTTGGCATTTAATACATTCCAAAATTTCTTCTTTTTCTATACTACGATATTTCTATCAGTAAATGTATTTCTCTCTTGTTAATAATATTTTTAACTTTGTCTAACAGATCTGAAGATGGGCAGCTAGCCTGAAACCGGTCATTGAAAATAAAGGGTCCTGTAGCCACATTTCATTAGTCCAGTAGCCTATTTTCACTAGCATTTCTCTCTCTTTCCCTTGTTTATCTTTTCTCATAACTCTCATAGTGGTGTGATTGAATGAATGTGGTTGTGTGTCACGTTGCTAGACGGTGGCGCAGTCTGCTGCAGAAAGTCTGCGATAGTCAAACAGATTCAGCAGCAGTTGTACAGAATAGCCAAATCTCGTAGTGGTCAAGTAGGCAAAGAGGTTTGCGCTACTTGTGAGAAATCCACCTGCGTTAGATTGGTGGCGGAAATGGCATCTTTGGGTTTTCCGGGCCACGCAGAGCGTGGAAGAAGCTGGAGAAGAAAAAGGGAGGCAGTCCGCCACCGGTACGGGAAGAGTCCACAGCTGTGCTCCAGTCGAAGAAGGGTGAGTTAGACTGACCGCGTGGCGCGTTATTACTTGGAGAGAGGAGAGCTGTTAGCTTTTGGTCTCCCTTTTCAGCTCTGAAAGATTGCTTTGCCTTGTCACAGCAAGTAATGCAAAACTTTGGCAGATTTTTCTTTTAGTAAATTTCTGTAGCAGACTAGGATCCGCCGGAAGAGCGCCACACAAAGGTGTCGATAAGACGTGAGCTCTCGCTTCTGTATGAATGTTTGTTTGCCTTCAGCTGTGCCTGTATAAGCTTTCATTTTTCTAAATATCAATAGTTTAGCCTTCTCGTAAATTTTCCTTGCTTTATGTATCTTTCGTCCGTGGGGAGCCGACCACGTGGTTGAACATTAGAGTTTGTTGGGCCACCGTCATCACTAGCTGTCGGGTCTCATGTTTGTTTTAAAGAATGTTAACTGTTCATGATTGTGTGATGTGATATTGTTGCAACTTGAGCACGATACCTAGAAATTGCGTCCCCACAAACCACGTGGGGACGCGGGTGTACTGCGAAACGTGTACCGCTTCACGAGTTATTGCGATCAGTTATCAGGCAACAGCAGTTGTATGAATGATTCAAACCTATGATTTTAGGTGTAGATTATAACGGTGTATGTATCGATGTTTTTCTTTAATGTTTTAGGAATTAATGTTATCAGGAATTGTGTACATGTCTCACATCCATATCTTAGGAATAAATGATTTTATACACAATCTTCTCTTACATTCCGAGGTCACGTTTTTACCCCTAAGCCACTCACCTCGTAGCTTTCCTGTTAGCACATCTAACGCGTTTCCTTACGCACAGGTCCAGCGATTAGTTTCGTCTATTATTTTAAAACAAGTACTTAAGATTAAATCTTTTTTTCAGATCTGCTGCTGGGAGCTGATCTGCACAGTGTTCATGCATGTGCCATTTTATTTAAACGGTTGATTCTCGTGAACAGTGTACGGGAAATACTATTAATTACATCGCATCCCCTATGAGCGATATCACAACGTACGTATTTTTATGAGTTTTTAGTCTGTGATCAAATTAATTTATGTTCCGACTCTGCCAAACCTTTGATTAGTTGTATGGTTAGAGTCGGTGGCGACCCTAATCTTCTCACGTTAATTTCACAATCAATAAGCATTTCCATTCCCACTCTTAACGTAATTACCCGCAGTAACAGATTAGTTACAACTGAAATGCCATATTTTTATGCAAAGCAGTTTGTTTCAGCTATAGCTGTTAAATCGCTAATGTTGTGATGGGTGGGGGGAGAGGTGCGTGTGTGTGTGTGGGGGGGGGGGGGAGAATCGTCTTAATATTCTTGTTTGTTTTTCCCATTTCCTTCTCCCACTTTTCCGCCTCTCTACTTACGGCGACTAAGGCTTAACTGGAGACGCTGGTGGCATCTCTCGTCACGCGACACAGGGCCTCGGCGATTCGCGTGCTCCCCCTGCCGCTGTCCCTGCGCCGGGCCGGCCTGGGCTGGCCGCTTGCCTTCCGCTCGATTCGCGCCGCGCCGCGCCGCGACGTACATAATGCAGCGGCGCGGCCCGCTCTTCTCTGCCGCAGCTCCGCCGTGGACTGGCTAACAGACAGGCACGGCCTGCCTAGCCCCGATGCATTTTTAAAATTTCAATCTCGGCTAACGTCCGAGAAGCTGTTCTTGGCTCACGAAGCTCGTACAGGTACCTGCAAGAAAGCAACAACACCGTATCGAGACGTAGTAGCTGAGTTTCCAAGAACTGCATTTCGACGCATTTTATTTGAGTGGAACGAGCTGCACATTCTTCTTTAATATTCCCCTCGGAAAAAAAAGCCTCGCGCTACTAGCCGAGCAGTCTTAGGCGCTGCAGTCATGGACTGTGCGGCTGATCCCGGCGGAGGTTCGAGTCTTCCCTCGGGCAAGGGTGTGTGTGTGTTTGTCCTTAGGATAATTTAGGTTAAGTAGTGTGTAAGCTTAGGGACTGATGACCTTAGCAGTTAAGTCCCGTAAGATTTCACACACATTTGAACATTAAAAAAAAAAAAAAAAAATCACTCCTGTGAGTAAATGTATAGTGTATATTCGTGATCATATTGAGTCTTAGTGTTGCTATACATGATAATTACTCTGTCATAGAAACAAACGTAGCGGTTAAGACATGTGACACGTAATCTGGAGCATCAGGCTTCAACATACCACTAAACATCCACTACGTAGAGTCTACCTGGTTCCTAAATGGCAGCAAGCGAATAATCTGGTAGACTGATTAGCCAGAACATCATGGCCCCCAATGTAGCATTCGGTATGCCCATCTTTGGCACGGATAACAGCTGCAAAGCGTCGTAGCATGGAAGCAATCAGGCCTTGCTAGGTCGCTGGATGGACCTGGCACCACATCTGCGCCGGCCGAAGTGGCCGTGCGGCTAAGGCGCTGCAGTCTGGAACCGCAAGACCACTACGGTCGCAGGTTCGAATCCTGCCTCGGGCATGGATGTTTGTGATGCCCTTAGGTTAGTTAGGTTTAACTAGTTCTAAGTTCTAGGGGACTAATGACCTCAGCAGTTGAGTCTCATAGTGCTCAGAGCCATTTTAACCAACCACATCTGCACACACAAGTCACCTGTCCCGTAAATTCCGGGGAGGAGTCCGATGAGCTCTGACATCGTATTAGGTCAAATCCCAGATGTGTTCGATAGGGTTCAGATCTGGTGAGATGGGTGGCCAATACATAAATTGGAACACGCCACTGTGTTGCTCGAATCTCTCCATCGCACTCCTGGCCTTGTGACATGACGCATTATCTTGCTGATGAATGCCACTGATTTTGGGAAACATGATCGCAATGAACGGATGTGTGTAGTATGTAACAAGTCTACGATACTCCTTCACCGTCGTGATGCCTTGCACAGCTTCCACTGAACCCATGGAAGTCCACTTGATTGTTTCCCAGAAGAAGTAGTTCACAGAAGCTACTGGGAGATACTAGACGCTTTTGATGTACAGGGAAGCAACACATTAATCAGGAAGCTGGGTCAAGTTGTATACATACAGGGATTATATAAAGAGCAAATAAAAAGCACTCCGTCTTCAGGCCACGAGTGGCCTACCGGAACCATCTGACCGCCGTTTCATCCTCTGTGGAGGATGCGGATAGCTGGGGCGTGGGGTCAGCACACCGCTCTCCCGGTCGTTATGATGGTATTCTTGACCGAAGCCGCTACTATTCGGTCGAGTAGCTCCTCAATTGGCATCACGAGGCTGAGTGCATCCCGAAAAATGGCAACAGCGCATGGCGGCCTGGATGGTCACCCATCCAAGTGCCGACCACGCCCGAAAGCGCTTAACTTCGGTGATCTCACGGGAACCGGTGTAACCAGTGCGTCAAGACCGTTGCTCTATATAAAGAGCATATAAAAACCATAATCGGGGCAAGGTAAGAGGATATCACCTTGTGTGATAAAGATCAGATCCAAAGAAAAAAGTCCCATTGTGTCCCAAAAAGGAAAACCAGTTTGGATGAGTAACTTCCACCCTTCATCTAAACCGGCCTTCATATGATGTGTCATGATTAGTAACAAATACTTGAAGCCCAGAATGAAATTTTCACTCTGCAGCGGACTGTACACTGATATGAAACTTCATGGCAGATTAAAACTGTGTGCTGGACCAGACTCGAATTAAGGAACTCCGCCTGTGGCGACCAAGTCCAATATCACCTTTATTTTTCTTTTTTTCCTGTTGCCCAAAGGGAGGGGGCAAAGTGGGCCTGATGCCTAGCCATCGTGCCCCGGTCCTCCACCCAGGAACCAAGAACGTGCAGGGAACGGGCATTTCAGGTACAAACAACAGCAAGGATTTATGTATGTATTTCCATCTGTTATGTATAACATTATTATACCTCCGAGAATACCAGAAAATCGGCATCGCGAGGAAGACGGGGCGGCAAGTTGCCACGTTCGATGAGAATATCGGCGCTCAGTTTTGCGGAGAAGGACATTCCGATGAACAGAGAATAACCGGTTCTAAGAGTGGGAAGTGCATGACTCATCTCGTCACTGCACCAACATCCGAACATTGGGCTGTGTCAGGACAGGACATTGGAAGCTGGAGAAAAATAGTCTACATTCGGGATTGCAGACACCTGCACAATGGCGCTCGTTAAGAAAGTGCCCAAAATTAAAGGATGCTTTTCTCGCCATCAGCAAACAAGTAATGAGCTGCGTGACCACAGACGCACTTCACAAAGTTCATCTTCGCTTGCGGGAAGCATCCCGTGTCCAGAAAGAGGAGTCATACGGCTAAGTAGAGCCAGCATCTGTGGCACCAAGAGCCAGATGCCTTTAGCCTTTCCGCACACTAAGCGATGCTCTTTCAAAAACATCACGGCGACAAACAACGCGGTCTCTGTGAGGTGAATCCCGCGAAGGCGTAACTGGCGTTCTTCCTTCCCCTTGGCAGTAAGGTACTGCACAGATTGGACGTTAGTGGCAAGGTTCGGAGCGCACACCGATAGCCAAACGGCACGCCAGTCGTCGGGGATGTTTCCTCTCAACCACAATCGGTGACCTGTGCTGATGAAGAAATCCATACATCGCCTTCGTGGATGTCAAGTGAGTTGGCAGCATCTCAGCAAGGAAATCGCTCAGTTCGACGAAAAAGTTTCGGAGGTAAACGAAGGACAGCGGGACGTCCGACAATGGATAGGTGCTGAGTGGGTGATGCAAGGGCCTGCAGCAACAGTCTGGTAAAGCACGTGTGACAATGGCGCCTTAGTGCCATGTGAGAACTGGCGAAAAGAGCTATCGCTCTGTCAGGCACAAGATGCGGGCCTAAGTCACCCTTCCACCACAGTAGGATAACGGTCTTGCACCTTCTCTTGAATAACATGCTGTGGCAAACATCTGAAGACAGTGCCTCTGGCATGTAGCATGAACCCCATCACCCAGTGTACCCCCGAGTTAGTGTTCGAACGTGGACTCATTCCGCGCTATATCCAGAAGGGCGCCTACAAGTTGATCCACAATGTCTTACAACCGGGGCCGGGATTGAAAGTGCTTCCACCACTCATTATATCGGGGACAGTGTGTAGAGGATGATACGCAATGCGCTACATTTGGGATATAGGTGTATCCACCAGTGAGAGAACTGTGTCAGTTTTGTGGAAGGCATCCATGACAACCACATAGGCACAGACACACAGAGAATAGTGTAAACGCACTGCATCTGTAGAATATATGGTTTAAGTGACTGGGTGCTTTCGAATACAGTGCTATACTATACGATCAGACATATGTGCTGTCCTATCTCGTACAAAAGAATAATGTTCACGAACAATTGTCTCCCTCCATCCAACGGACATTTACACACAAAATAGAGGAACTCGGATGATCGTGTGCTGTCGTCATGAATCTTTAAGAATATAAAAGTAGGTGCATCAGGTTCAGCCGGATACCTTGATTGGTTGTTGTTACTGGAGAATGTAGACAACCTTGTTATGAAATACTGGTAATATAACTTGGATCGAAGATGTTACGTTCTTCAGTAGGATGAATTTATATGTTCTTACTTCCCCTACAGATTCGTGTTGCGAAGAGTTTTCGTTATTTGCAAGGCTGTAGTGCTGTCGGGAAAATGTACAAATGGTTGAAATCTAGACTTCGCGATTGGTAATATGAATGCATAGTCTCTAAGTATGTGTGTGCAGAGCTGCTGCGGTTAGAATGCATAACTTGCTAACTGTTTGTATATAAATTACGCTGCCAGCGTGACGCACATTGTAGGCAGTAAGAAGGGAAACTCTGAACGTCCGAGATGCTAACTACGTTTGACACGTCCAATACGTAAAATAGAGGGAAATATCACTAAATGTGTAAAATCTTGAACAAATTGCAAAATGTGTAGATTGACTGAAAATACATAAAACTAGAAAAAAAACATGAAATGCGGGGAACTGAGATGAGCTGGGGTACCCAAACATTCACGATCGAGAAAAACTTAAAAATGATGCTCTTTCTGCATTTACTTTTAACCATCCCCCTCCCCCTGTAAACTTCGTGGGTTTTTGTAACAGATACTTCAAGAAAGGCGATATAAGTAATAAACAGAAGCGCGGTATTAAAGCAGGCGGAACGTATGCATCCCGATCCAGGACAGTGTTCGCAAACATGTAGTCGAATATAGATATCGAAATACGGTTGCTTCTCACAAGCAATTTCATTCATGTATTGGGATGAACCAGGGTGTTTAACAGACCTAAGCCAAACCCTAGCGTGTTCTTTAGAGAGTGGACTGATGCCAAATATAACTGCCTTAATAGTGTGAGGAGGTACTCAAGAGACGTGGTGTTAGGACGAAATTGCGAGATTATCCAACACATGAACAAAACTTTCTGACACCATATCATGACTTCTGTGTGCGAGAGAAAGGCTGCCACGGAACATGTACGGAAATGGATTCAATATACAATTTTCCTCAGAAATAAGGTTTGTGACCATTTTATTCTAGAGTGAATGACGAATGAGTTCTCTGTCTGAACCATTGCTGATTGTCTGGGCCCTGTAATTAATTGGGAAGTTTCAGCTGTGACGAAGAGAGCCTGGAATCTCTGAGTTTTTTGAAATCGTCCAAAAAGGCTTCGTCCACATCTGAAATTTTAGATCTGTCGTAAACTGAACGAATTGTTCAAACGATCGATTTTCCCAACTGAATGCAGCGGTTAATAATAATAACAAATGTAAAGATCTTTTCTAGCAAGCCAGCCGCTGAATATTAAGACGAAGGGCTCCACCAGAGATTCTACTAGGCTGATTTCACGTAAATAATATATTTAAACTGTACACAAATAAAGGACAGAGAGAGAGAGAGAGAGAGAGAGAGAGAGAGAGAGAGAGAGAGAGAGTGAGAGATAATAGTGATGTAGTAAGAAGTGTTGTAGAACCGATCGCTACAGATAGTGCAATAGAACGCCCGGTAGACACGGCTGGAGATGTAACAGCAAGTATGCAAAATGGATTAGATCCATTAGTAATTATCATGAGACAGATGCAGATGATAACCGAGAGCATGAATAATATGAAAACCGACATTAATGCGAAGTTAGCCTCAGTTACCGAGGGGCAAAATGATTTGAATGCGAAATTAGCCTCAGTTACTGAGGGGCAGAAAAATCTGAAAGCTGAGATTAAGCAGCAGTTTCATGACAGTTTTTCAGAATTAGAGCAGCGGATAGAGGCGAAGACAAAGGAACTTAAAGATCAGGCCGAAGAGACGGAACGAAAATTAACTGCACAAATAGAATTGGTTAAAGCTCAATGTGAAGAATCTACTCAACGCGTACGTGTAGAAATGAAGGAGTGTGTGGCTATTAAGATAGATACCGTACGGGAAGAGGTGGAAATGGTTCCGCAATTAGTACAAAAGCAAGATGCCATGTCATGTGCAATTGCGCAACTTCCTGAATTGGCACGTACGCAGACGAACCTAAAGGAAAGTGTTGAACATCTGACCGAACGTCAAGACGTTATAGACCACCAAATTAATGTATTAACGGGTAAATTATCCGAAATCACATTAGAAAACAAAAGGCTAATGTGTGAAAACGTTGAGCAAAATGTTAAAGCAGCATTCCAGAGTCTATGCGGCAAACAGGAAGTGAATTTGTTTGCGAAAGGACTTGAGGAAGTGCGACAGCAGTTAGGTGCTGATTTCGAGCATTGGAAACAAACGATAGAAGAGTCGATACGCGTTTCACAACAAGGCTCAGAACAAATGAATACCGGCCAGCAGCAGAAGTTGGCAGCGTCTGTGGAGCCAGTTACTGCACATTCGCACACGATACCGACTTGTGTGAGTAACTCGAATATTAAATTGCCACGAGCTAGTTGTTCGCGTGAAGTTTTATCTGACGGAGATTACGAAAGCCTTTGCCATGCCGAAGAAAAAATGATAAAGCATCGGAAATTCCAGATTTTTAACACTGACAAAAGGGAGGTCCATCCGATTGTTTTTATCCGAAGTTTTAGAGGAGTGCTACCCAGAAATTGGTCGGAGTGGCAGAAAATCAGTTTCGTGACTCGGTATATACAAGGTTCGGGGGCGATCTGGGCCTCGGACATGACTTCTGTTTGCTCGACATATGACGATTTTGAGAAAGCGTTTTTAGCAAAATTCTGGTCAGAAGGTGTACAGGAACGTCTAAAGCAGGAGGTGCCCTACCCAGAGCCTTTCTCTTTTTCAAAAGGAAGCCTTAGGAAGTATTTTGAAAAATATATAAACAAAACTAGATATTGGGACAGACCTATGCCTTTGCCAGACATAATAAACATACTTAAGGCAAGATTACCAACTAACATCCGGAATCAATTAATTTACGGGAACGATAAAGACTTGGAGTCGTTCCTCACGACGTTAGATCATATAGACATTATAGAAGAGAGCAACCAGAAAGCCCGTAACAACAGATTCCAATATAGGGACATAGAACCTCCACCAAATGGTAGGCAAGGGAACGCGCAGAGATCGATAAATAGTGGAGAAACCCCTCAAAATCTCAATAATAACACCGGCAATAGTCTTGCGAGGGGCTATCCAAGGAACAACAGGAATGGGAAACGATACAATCCCGTATGGGGGAACGAAAGGAATTTCAGACCGCAAGCCTGGAACAATAACAGTAATAGAAAGTGGAGTCAACCGGGGGGAATAGACTCAAATAACCAACATCAGTGGGGACGGACATCTACGAATCAACCGGTAATTACCGAAGTGACGGACGATGTCAACCACCAGGCGAATCAAAATCCAACAAACTTGTAAGGACCCACTCGTGCCCCGGAGGAGCGGTCAACAATTGGTTGAGGGGCAACAGGATATGTGTACCCATGCTAACGTATAATGATGGACGATTACTGGCAGATGAATTGACCGAGGACTTAGAACTCCAAGATGAGGATAAGGAACAGGTGGCAGTAGCCGAAGTGCAAGTCATTTTGGAGACTGTACCTATAGTGGCGGTTTTGGACACAGCTGCAACCACGAATGTTATTTCGGAGGCTCTATTCAACAAGATCAGAAATATAAGACGAGTACCAATTTTTCCAGTTCAAAATTGCAGAATAATAGGCACCGTTGGGGCTAGATCGGCTAATGTAAAAGTGCAGTCACTACTTAGTGTAGAAGTCGGAAATGTAGCAATATTAAGCACATTCCTTGTTGTAAAAAATTTGGTGGTAGACTGCATTATAGGAGTCGACAGCCTACGTCAATACGGATGCAGAATAGATTTTAAAACAGGAAAAATTTGGTTAAATGTAAATAAACAAGAAATTGAGTTGGGGGTTGTTGAAAAAGGAAAGCCTTACCAGAAAATATAATAGTGGGATCAGTGTGCAAGTAATCAGGACTGCACAAAATTCTAAACAGCACGTAAATAATGAGTTCCAAGTCCAAGGAGACTTCGGTCAATTAGTGTATGAGAAGTTAAAGGAATCCGACTGCATTATTGAAGAGCAGAAGAAGCAGCTCAAAGAATTATTATTAGTGTATGAAAACGTGTTTGACGAAAGGCCAGGAGTTATTAAGGGATACATATGCCATCTCTACGTTAAGCCACACGAAACGTATTGTAGAACTTTCTATCCTGTTCCCTGGAGGTTAAAGGCTCAAGTTCAAAAAGAAATAGATCGCATGTTGAAATGGGGTTTGATCGAACCCTCTACAAGCCCATACTGCTCCCCATTGTTGGTCGTGCCAAAAGCAAATGGAACTGTGAGACTGGTACTCGACGCCAGGGAAATAAATAAAATCATAATTCCAGTGAGAACACATCCGGAAAACATAGACCAACTGATACAACGGTTCCAGGATGTCCAATATTTGACGAGCATCGATTTGCGGAGTTCGTATTGGCAGGTCAAGGTGGATGAGTTATCAAGGAAATATACAGCTTTCATTTATGCCGGAAGAAGTTACCAATTTACTGTAGCTCCTTTCGGACTCAACATTAGTGCTGGAATCTTTATAGCAGCTCTAGATTATGCACTAGGCCCAGAACTAAGAAGCAGGATAACAGTATTTGTTGATGATATGCTTATTGCATCGAAGACCTGGGAGGAGCATATTACCTTACTGAGTCGGGTGTTGGACGTGTTCAAAACCATGGGAATAACTGCTAACCTACAGAAATCCCATTTTGCACTAAACAGAATCAAGTTCCTGGGTCATATAGTTGACGCAAAGGGAATTTTACTGACCAAGGAGAAGCTAATTGCGATTAGTAAGTTTCCAACACCGAGAAATAGGAGGCAATTAAAAGGGTTTATGGGTCTTGCCTCATTTTTTAGAAGATTTATAACGAATCAGGCCATGAATGCAGCAGCTCTAAATAGTTTGCTGAAGAAGGATGTGCCCTGGCTCTGGACATTAGAGTGTCAAGAAGCATTTGAAGAGATAAAGAAGCAATTAGTAAATGCACCGCTTTTGTACCATCCGGACATGGAAGAGGAATTCTACTTGTCAACAGATTCGTCAAATGTGGGTCTTGGAGTGTGCCTTTTCCAAGTACGCAAGATAAATGGACAGCTTACCTTTTGTCCTATTGCGTTTGCTAGTCGTGTTTTGTCCAACTGTGAACGAACGTACACGACGACAGAATTAGAGGCTCTTGCGGTCGTCTGGGGATTTAAAAAATTTCATTATTATTTATATGGGTCGAAGACTATCGTATATTGCGATCACCAATCATTAACGTTTTTACAAACGTGTAAACTGTTACACCCCAGGCTGGCTAGATGGACGCTCGCTCTGCAACAATACCAGTTTAAGATCGTACATGTCTCAGGGCAGCAAAACATTATTGCTGACGCTCTATCAATGTCACCGCAGGGTTTAACAAAAGAGATTGAAGTAAATAATTCCTCAGAATTCCCTGTATTGCTGCTGCAGGAAAATCCATTTAAGACGTACTACGTCAATTTGTGTGTGCATATGGCCCAGTTACAGAAAAAGGATGCTCAATGGGGAAGTGTCATTCAAAGGTTACAACAGCAACCTTCGGATCAGATGGCAAACTATTACAAGCTGGTAAATGGCGTATTATTTCTCCGCTGTGGAACACCCAACAAAGTCCGTTGGTGTGTTTGTATACCTGAGGCACAAATAGAGAAACTTGTATGGTTCACTCATTTAACCTGGGGACATTTCGGTGCGATAAAATGTGCAGACAAAATAAGTGGGTACTGTTATTTTCCCAACATAAACCGCAGAGTGCATGAGGTCTTAAAGAGATGCATAATATGTCAAAAAACAAAGCCGGATTCAAAAGGGACTAAGCACCCATTATGCTCAATATTAGTACAAGAACCAAAAGAATTAATTTCATGCGATCTGTGTGGACCGTTACCTACTTCAAGAGGTGGTGTTAAATATGTGTTGGCATTTCTCGATGTGTGTACGAAATACGTAAAGCTATACCCGATAAAGGCGGCTACAGCCAAAGTAATTGTATTAAGATTGATAAGGGATTATCTTCCACATGTTGGTACACCTAAGGTGATCATAACAGACAATGCTAAAATATTCACGGGACTCCGATGGAAGCAGACTTTGTCTCAAGTCGGTGTGAAACATATACTAACATCATTTTACCACCCACAAGGCAATTTGGTTGAGAGGATTTTTAGAGAATTCATTCGATTTATGAGGACGTATTGCCATAATAAGCAAACTGCGTGGGCAAATTATGTGGAAGAGTTTGAGCAGATATACAATAACATGCCCCACTCCTCAACTGGATATACACCTTGTGAATTGATGTTCGGAGCAAAAGAGGAAAACTTCTGGACTGACCATATCTCCAAAACTCAGGAAACTGAGATGCCTTGGGAAGAAAAAATAAGACAAGCTATCATAAAAAGGCTGATCAAAGAAAACAACGATATGACAAATTAATCAAAAGGGTACAGACATACCATGTCGGAGAGAAGGTACTAGTTAAACGACATACCAAATCATCCGTAATAAAGAAAAGTATAAAGAAATGGGAGTTACTATATACTGGACCATACATTATCCTACAAATTCCGAATCCGGGGGCTATCTGTTAGCATACCCGGGATCGAACAAAATAAAAGGGTTATTTTCTCATAACGACTTAAAAAAGTATAATGAAGATTAGAAGATAGGGAGGAATGGTGTTCCGAGTGACAGAAATGAACGCTCGTAAAAAACATAACAATAAACTGTGTGTGTAGTGATAGAAACCTTTAAATTGAAATAGTTAATCTGTGACATAGAGTATAGAAATAGTGACTAACTATTATTATCGAGTGTTCTAAAGAAGATAGTGGAGATAGGCTTCACCTGTGGTTTGGGTGAACATAGAACTTTAGCATTGCTAATGTCATCAAGAATGATTAAGGATCTAACTGACCTTCAAGAAGAATGAAATGTTTCCCGCAAATGACGCGGAATAATCAAAAGAGGTTCCGAGTGAATATTCATATATAATCTCATGTGAACGCTTACATGTGTAAACGTGTGAAGGGATGTGTTGTGGTAGTGAATCGTGAGTGACGGTTAACGCCGCAAAGATAATTTCCCGCGCAAAACAGTTGACGTCGGCGCGAGAATTAAAATCGATATAGACGATACAGATATGCTTTGTAAGAGACTCGCACCAAACGCGAGGATAAACTGATTCATGTTGAACTCTAAAAGGAATAGGTGTTATAATTAGAAGTTAAGAGTTTTTAATTTATTAATGAATGAGTAAAGAAAGTAATATTCATAGATTCAGTAGTAATTTAATGGTTCGTGTTCGTTTGGGAATTTTGTGTGAAAAATCCATTTCCATATACGAGCATGGATGAACACCGTATGAATCAGAGAGTAATTGAAAGAAGCGAATCCGCATTCCTCAATGCTAAAAACTTTTACATTTCAGCACTCAAGCGAAGAAATATATGTATTTAGAATAAAAAGTTTTGAGTATAGCTAAATTATATGACTTATCAAGGAAATATGGATGATGTCTTGGTATAAAATGAACTACACTTTCCATTATTCGATGATTTGAATCCAAAATCTATAGTAAGTTACATGAATCCTTTAAATTACGAAGAACAAATCAGTGATAGAAAATGTGTTAGAACTTTTGGACTTACAAGCACAAGTGGGGAGGCAAAGTCAAAAGGAGTATTCAAAAGGGAGTAAATCGGATGATGCTTTTGGCAACATCATTAGTTAATGGTTGAATTCCTTGAAGTACGTCGTAACAAAAAGGATCCATGAAGCCATAAGGATTTTGCTTTCAAAAAGGAGAATCTTGGACGGTGAAACCTAATCAGTTCTCTTACAGGAAGAGTTTTCCTTTTGGTCATTGCTAATTCTTTGGGAATGAATGTTGCATGTGAATTCGAGTATCCCTGTTCCTTCTACTCTTCCCATTGTGGGCCGCGTAGAAGATCAACTACAGAGGGGGCCGCGTAGAAGACCGACTACAAATGTGGACGTCGGGGACATGCAAGACCCGGGGGAGTTTAGCACCGCAAGATATTGTACCAGGAGCAAGATTGTAAAACGAGAATTCACGTTATTTATTGTAAAACGTTTTTTTTGCTAGAGGCACAAACCACTCTTCTCCAAATCGTGATACAAATTGATCCCTGTCTTTCCTTTAGAGATCTATTTCAAAATTATATTTTTTCTTCTTCTTTAGGCTTTCCTATCTTCTGTATACCGTAGGCTGGGGGTCTAGGCTTAAGAGGTTTTCCAAGGTTTCCCTGCTTAAGAAAGTTCCCGAATGGGTAGACCCTGACATCAGTTCATGAAAGATCATCTTCCTTGGTTGTGCACAGCAAATATAACACCTAGATGCACGTAAAAGCAATACAGCCGCGGTACCGGTCTCTTCATTTCTTCTGTCTTCAACATTTCTTTTCTTCGTCTGTCTCGAATATAATATTCTTTTTCAGTCGGAGGACTGACAATCATCACTTCCGGGTTATCCACGCTAATAGATAACTCGCGAAGTGAATCAAAATTGAGCTCACAAACTTCGCTCGCTGCGAGGGGCATTGTAATCTCCCCACGGAAAATTACCCTCTACCACGCAATAATTAATAATGGTCAACCAAATTATCCACATGTATTTACGTTTGAAAAGTATCTGATCAGATTTTCTAGTAATATATGCGCCGACAGCTCGTCGACGCCAAGGTATTTTTCTAGTACGTTTATTCTTTGGAACAACAGAGGTACAGAAATATATGCTCCATGGTTATTAGAGAGAGAGAGAGGAACAGCTTCGGAAGTATCGGTTGGAAGATTGTCGGATTGCTAAAGGAGATTTATTTACTCTTCTTCGCGCTAAAGCGAGCTAGGAAAGTTTGTGCCGCTAGCGTGATAGATAAAGAGAAAGAAAAACCTGTAAAAGAAAATTACATGAGACTTGGAACCAACAGAAAACGGAACATGTACGGAAATGGATTCAATATACAATTTTCCTCAGAAATAAGGTTTGTGACCATTTTATTCTAGAGTGAATGACGAATGAGTTCTCTGTCTGAACCATTGATGATTGTCTGGGCCCTGTAATTAATTGGGAAGTTTCAGCTGTGACGAAGAGAGCCTTCAATCTCTGAGTTTTTTTGAAATCGTCCAAAAAGGCTTCGTCCACATCTGAAATTTTAGACCTGTCGTAAACTGAACGAATTTTTCAAACGATCGATTTTCCCAACTGAATGCAGCGGTTAATAATAATAACAAATGTAAAGATCTTTTCTAGCAAGCCAGCCGCTGAATATTAAGACGAAGGGCTCCACCAGAGATTCTACTAGGCTGATTTCACGTAAATAATATATTTAAACTGTACACAGATAAAGGACAGAGAGAGAGAGAGAGAGAGAGAGAGAGAGAGTGAGAGAATCCTCCATTAGCATAATTGTTTCTCTGTCTTTCCACGGATCAGCCTAACTAGAAAACACGAAGCCCTGACTTTATTGTACCGATTTATGTGTCAGAGGGAAAGAGCGATAAAGGCGACAGATACACTTCTGTACAGACAAAATATTACACCAAGTTAGCGGCAAGCTGCCTTCACATAGACTTTCATCATTTACAGAAGCAGAGTAGAATTCACTATAATCTATCTGTGTTCACAGTCTAGTGTAAGGTACTCGCAAAGTAATTGAAGGGTGGTTTAGCAAAGATACAAAAATTAGAATGTATTCTGCAGTGCCATCGGCTAGTGTTGAAATTACGAAACAACTTGTAAAATTGCTAAATTGTTCAGTCTATCAACTGTGTTGTGTATTACATTCTTTCATATCAGCAGTGTCTTTTCCATACCTTCTGTCAACTGGCATACTGTTGATTACCACATAATGACTGACTGACAACACTTGTTTGGGATCGACTGAGTCTTGACGGAACACTGCATATCTGCTACTTGCCACTTCAGGCAGCTGTTTGGCAACGTTTTTCAAAGATGCAGAACCGTCCTATTCCCATATGGTGCGATGCCCGCTATTTTTTTCACCAATAAGATAACAGTACCACCATTTGTTCCTACTACCCCGTGTGCGTTGTGAACAGCACCCTCCGGGCTGGTTAAACGGAACAGTGATCATGTACATGGCTGCAATGTAAGAAAACAATGCTCTTTGAAATGGAACACCGAGAGATGTGCTAGGTCATCACCTTCGGACAGCTGTTTGAAAATGCTCAACAATACCACAAACTCTTCCAGTTTCCATTTGTAGTGATGTCTTCCACATTTTTGTCAATAAAAAACTTCGGCTCTGAGTTTTCTCTCTACCATTCTATGTGTTGCAGGAGAACCATAGTTTGCACCATGCAATTTCCAGCTTTCTGTGATAGCCAATGGGTCGATGTTGATCTCGAAGTCACACTAAAAAAACAAAATGTGATGTGGTGTACAAAGCTGTAGTCATATACTGCTTGAAGGTGTTATAGCATAAAAACAATGCTTCAAACTGTTTATGAAAGAATAACACAGAAATCCTCTCTTGCTATTGATAATCTGTGGGATATGGTTTTCCTCCAGCACAGGCGACAAAACTTTACACAAGTCTGTGCAAGCGATTTCGATTACTGGCCACCTGTACCAATGGACCAAATGCCCAATGTCAACACGTGGACGGTATTTTCTTTCGATATATCAGAAGAGAGAGATGCTGTAAAGTGTCATAGGAGGTTCTATTAAAAAGAGTGGTATGACCGGTTAAAGTTTGGATTCAAATAGTTCATAGCTTGTTTTTCACTTACTCTGGGTGTTATAAAATAGCCATGAGAAGCGATCTCGAACCAAATAAATGATTTTATAGATACTGACCGGTATTGCTATTTCATATATCTGAAATGAATGTAATGCCCTCGTGCATGATAATTTGTAACTCGAACATGTGGATTGCTCTAAAACTATACTAGTTTTGCTCATAAAACTAGTAGAAATCGACTGTATCTATCCTCGTGGAATCACGGCTGTTTTTGTTATCGTCCTCACGTATTACCACAAGTCCTGTGTTATTTCATACTTCATAACTTCTAATTATAGACACCACTTTAGTTACATTTTGTTGTGGAACCTAGAAATGATAGTGTTTATCCTGACATGTGACTGGATTGCAGTCTGTTCTGTGATGACCAGATTTCTTACAAAACTACAACGCAAGAATCCGCTGCTATTGGGAATGATGGTCTGCCGGGTTACAGAAAGGTTACAAACATGTCTGTAGAGCGAGCTATGAAGCAAATATGTCACGGTATGCAGACGATATTTGTTTTCGATGTACAGGTGGAATTTTAGAGGGTTCTCTAATCGGTGATGTTAGGAGGTTCTATTACAAGACACGCTCACGCGTTTTTTTTTTTTTTCAATGTCCTCTTGAATCACAGGTTGTTGTTACCGAATGTAAAATTGTGTTTGTTTCTGACATGTGATCAGATAGCGTGAATGGTTGTATTCTGTACCGTTCTTTCACATGTCTGCAATGTTTGTATTACACACATGCATGAGCATTTATTTACAGACACCGATTTGAATGCCCAGGACACTCTGAAACCATGTAATTTTATCAATCAAACTGAAGGAAATAGCTCAACACACATGATTCAAATATATATGTTTTTTCCTTAAGAGTTTAAATTCTCTATTTTTTTATTTAACGAAAGTTTCGAAATAAAAAGGACATTATACAGGGATCTGGAGGTTTCGCAGCAAAATAGTGGAAGTTTTTTCCATTTTACACAGGGCGGACATGCACAGAAGATGTGAGATAAGTTAATACGTCTCCCAGATGTATCGCTATAGACCTCCGACCTCTGCAGTTTGGTCATCTGTAATCGGTGGTAGTGCTGTAGTTTTCTTTTTTCATGTCGTTGAATGTCACAGAATAACATGATAAAGGGTGAGAAAGGGGTGCTAACTGATGATGCAGATAAAAGTGAAAGAACGGCTGTATAGATTCCATTCTACTTTGATAATTCAATCGCCTGAAAATAATGCAATGCCCAAATGGACCACAGTTGATAATCTGAACATGAGGAATGTTCTCAACTTTACCTATTTTGGTCATAAAACTAAAAGGAAATGACGTGCGCCTGTTTTCGGGGTAGCGCGATTGTTTTTTATTGCCATCTCGATTGTGATTTTTTACTACATGCTCGGTTGTGAGAGATGCGTTGACGCTAAATACAACTATTACACTCAAATGTCTTCCCTCGCACAATGGTAGGCATCAGCAGAAGCAATCAGTTGCAGCAGGGTCAGCGTCTCTCAGCTGTACTTTTAAACAAACATGATACAGTCGGGAGATCCATCACGTATCTCGTTTTGTTCAGTGGCCCACCGACCACCCCCAGCCATGTATGCCACTAGGGATGTATCATCTGGCTGTGGCTGGCCTACAAGTGCTTCCTGGGGGGCGGGTTGGGTGGTGACACGCAGGAGCTGTAGCACCTGCCTGTTACCCAACCAGCGGATATAAGAAAAAGCCATATGGAGAGTACTCCGGAATTACGTTGCTGTTCGGGGGGTGGGGGGCGGTCTTTCCCAAGAATAAGTTAAATGGCTTGCACGAAGCGTACAGTTGTTGAGTCTTTTGTTCATTGTTAATCACACACTGGGGTGAGCACACATGCGGCTGTCGCCGTCTCTTCCGGTGCAATCTTTTGGGGTCAGTTTCTGTGGCAGTTGTGTTTTTTTTTTTTTTTTTTTTTTTTGTCATCAGCATCAGTCTACTGACTGGTTTGATGCGGCCCACCACAAATTCCTTTCCTGTGCTAACCTGTTCATCTCAGAGTAGCACTTGCAACCTACGTCCTCAATTATTTGCTTGACGTATTCCAATCTCTGTCTTCCTCTACAGTTTTTGCCCTCTGCAGCTCCCTCTAGTAGCATGGCAGTCATTCCCTCATGTCTTAGCAGACGTCCTATCACCCTGTCCCTTCTCCTTATCAGTGTTTTCCACGTATTCATTTCCTCTCCGATTCTGCGTAGAACCTCCTCATTTCTTACCTTATCAGTCCACCTAATTTTCAACATTCGCCCATAGCACCACATCTCAAATGCTTCGATTCTCTTCTGTTCCGGTTTTCCCACAGTCCATGTTTCACTACCATACAATGCTGTACTCCAGACGTACATCCTCAGAAATTTCTTCCTCAAATTAAGGCCGGTATTTGATATTAGTAGACTTCTCTTGGCCAGAAATGCCTTTTTTGCCATGGCGAGTCTGCTTTTGATGTCCTCCTTGCTCCGTCCGTCATTGGTTACTTTACTGCCTAGGTAGCAGAATTCCTTAACTTCATTGATTTCGTGACCATCAATCCTGATGTTAAGTTTCTCGCTGTTCTCATTTCTACTACTTCTCATTACCTTCGTCTTTCTCCGATTTGCTCTCAAACCATACTGTGTACTCATTAGACTGTTCATTCCATTCAGCAGATCATTTAATTCTTCTTCACTTTCACTCAGGATAGCAATGTCATCAGCAAATCGTATCATTGATATCCTTTCACCCTGTATTTTAATTCCACTCCTGAACCTTTCTTTTATTTCCATCATTGCTTCCTCGATGTACAGGTTGAAGAGTAGGGGCGAAAGGCTACAGCCTTGTCTTACACCCTTCTTAATACGAGCACTTCGTTCTTGATCGTCCACTCTTATTGTAGTTGTGTTATTGAAATAATTTTCTTTAGTACATGTGATGCACTATGACCCACTGTTTACGAGGTGCTGTTTTTTTTTTACCACAATTTCGACGTGTAATTAGAACTATGAAGCATTTTCCAACAGCCTTGGCCTTCCTAACACTATACTGATGGTTTGCTGCCCTATTTCTTCTCATATGCAAGTTACGTAGCAGCTATACTAATGTGACCTCTCGGGTGGCAGTGGAATAGGACGAAGTTGTTGAGAAATAGAGAGAGCACGTTTATTTGCATTTCGAGCAATGGGGTGATGGTCGAGCAATTCAAAGGGAGGCATGCATAGCAAACTCAAACGTCAAACAGCGATAGACACAGTCCTGAGAATTATGCTTATAGATAATATGCTTATTAAACTCCTCTGTGTCCCAAACCAACATTTCGTTAGCTGAACATAGTTTCCGCCAAAAATAAAGATAGTACCTTTCAACACAGCCTTTTTCCCACCGGCTTGTAGGCGAAGGGATAATCCTATGTGGAGACTGAATACGTCTGCCAGTAGTTGCGAGTGGCATTGCGAATATTTTTCCCAGCAGGATAACACCAGTTGTATGACATCGTCAATTTTTTAGGTACATTGTGATTTTAGGCGCCCCTTGTCTAGCGCTATGCATATAGCTATGTAATTAGTACCGATATTTATAATTAATTACGTAATTAGCACCTTCTTCGCTTGAATCTGCACTGTTTCCCATTGTTAGGGGGTGCACATGGTCTTTCCGCCCGGAAGAACCAGGGTTTGAAATACTTTTTTGGAAATTTGTGGTAAGTTCCTATGGGCCAAAACTGCTGAGGTCATCGGTCCCTAGGCTTACACACTACTTAATCTAACTTAACATACACTAAGGACAACACACACACCCATGCCTGAAGGAGGACTCGAACCTCCGATGGGGTAAGCCAAGCAAACCGTAGCAAGACGCCTCGGACCACGCGGGTAGATTCGCAGCTCAGAGTTTGAGTCTTTGAAAGGGCACCGCCATTCTGTATTTCGTGCGATTTCGCAGATGGTAGGGGAGGGGGACGGGGTGGCGTGAGATGTCAGCAAATCCTTGGGACAAGAAATTCCCGCCATATTTTGTATTCCTACCATTTTTTGAATTTCCCACCAAAATTAGAAATCCACTTGTCAGCTTGGGAAAGCCGATGACCTCAGTCGAGGGTAGGAGTAATTAATTAATCAATTTAATTAATTTGCATATAAATTTGATATGAAATTTGTCCCATTGATCCCATCGTCTCACTACTGACATGATGTACGCTGAGAAAAACGGTAACAAGTAAAAAGTAGAAAATATGCCGGAAACAGTGAAACAGTGGCAACAATCGTAAAACCATGTTGTGACGGATAGTAAATGAGATTTTATGAAAATATGCATGGAAAATAATACTTGGAACAAAAAATACGTATGTAATAATGTTTTATAATGTTTTAGATGTATGTTATGTCTACATGTTCTAGAATCAAATAATGACGATGATAGGGATATTTGTCGCTGAAAGCAGTACGAGAAAGAAATAAATAGCAAAAGTGTTTTGCATCAAGGGGGATCCCCAATCCCACAATGTTGTTTTTGTATGGAAACACGGATCAAGCTAAAATTATTGAATGGACTAGCGCGTACAAATAGTGTAGCTAACGTGAACTAATTCATTTGTCGATATTTGCTATGTTCTCAGCTCATTTATTGATTGCAATTACAAACCCACGAGTTAAAATCATTACTGTAAAGGGGTGAATATCGGACAAAGATATTTGGACAACGCAGACTCGTCAGCTTCGACAGGAAAGAAAGACACTGAATTTTCGACATCTTGCCTTATATTATAAAATGTCTTTCTCTATCTGAATACATTGCGGCAGTAGAGCTTTGGTACATTTTGTTTAATCATTCAAGGCAAGATCTCAATAATTTCAGACTTTACAAAATTTACTTTCATCTTTTGTAGGTCACATTCCACTGTTTTTGGTAGAAGCGTCGGTGATGTGATAAGAACGAAGCGTGGAAAGTTTAAAGCTAGATTTTTTTTCTTTTTAAAACTGAAGTTGGTCTGTTAACACTTGAATAAATTTAAAACGGCTAAATGCACTATGCGACAGGTTAGAACGGAACAACTGATAGAGTTCGGATCGATGGAGAATTTGCATGATGAAAAATACCTCTAATTAAAAAATGATCAGGCGATGATTTGTCGTAGTATTCCAGATTCTGAATTAAATAACCCTGACGAAAATGGTGTTCAGGTGACCTGCAGTTTGGTACAGACGAGTTTCAAAGTGGTGAAAGAGACTGGGTACGTCGGTGAGACATCGGGAACGGGAAAACCGCACCAACTGCATGTCTGGCCACTGACATCTTTCAGGTTTTTCTTATGCGTATTGAAAGCTTCGAAAAGAAACAAACTGAATACCAAACTGATTTGACTAAAAAAACATACCGAAAGCAGTGCTGAGTTGGCTAAAAAACAAGCCGAACGTGATGCGGCTTTTGCTAAAGTGCTATCAAAACATGACAGGAGACAAGAGGAAAGTAACAAACAAGTACTAGGAGAGTTAAATGCTAGAACGGTTGAAAGAGCGCGAAAATATCTGAGGACCTGAATCAAATAAGGCAAGGTTTAACTAATGCTAATACTTGGTAATGGAGACTGTTTGAAGTGGTAGATCAGCTAAAGAAAGAAGTGGTTACATAAAAGTAGACAATCCCAAGTATAAAAAGCGACAGAGAATTTTACAAACAAGTTAGAAGATCTGGAGCTTGAAAACAAGAAACAATTCGATGAATATTTATTAAAGAAGACTACTGAATCAGGAGAGGAAATATCAGAAATAATCCGCTGGTATTAACACACGAGTGAAATCAAAAATTAACACAGCGATATAACGCATTAGCAAAGATTACGGGTCACTAATTAGTGAGGACACGGAAGATTCAAGGAAGGGTTAAAACAAATCAAAAATAAAGTGATTTTCGAAATACCTAAGTGGCAAAAAGGAATAGGTAATAGGTTAAGAACGCTAGAAAACTGTGTACCGAATGAATCTAAATTATAACCAAGTGATTCTGCTCGAATGGCAGGCTCGTAGCCCGTTCAACTATTCGCCCCTAAAGCTCCCAAACACGGAGACGAGAATACGTCTTTTAAGAATCGCTCTAACAGTGAAATAACAAGATACATCATATCATTGCAGCGATGAAAATTAATCAGAGTATTGCAAAGAAAGGGGCATTTCAATCATATTCAGTACGGAAAGACTGGCCACATTCGATTGTTCATATTAAAAGATTTCGGAACACATTTCTATAACCGTTGACAGAAAGACACAAAACACACTTCATCGTGTCGCACATAGTCGGAGATGTTGCGTTGTGGGAGAACGATGCAGCAGAGTTTTGTAATACCTGCGAAGATTTTGAGGAAAAATTCATCGCAAAATATTGGTCTCCGAGAAAAAAAAACGTTTGCACAAGCACGTTTATAACCCAGAATATTACAGTCCTAAGAAAGGTTATTTAAAAAAGTATTTCGAAACATACAGTAATAAAACGCGATAATAGTGTGAACCGATCTCACATCGAGAAGTACTGCGTATTCTAAAATCCAAGTGCCAGTACCCATTCGAGAGAAACTTATGTTAATTACCGATACCAATCTAGAATACTTCCTGTCAATCACAATCTCTGTTTATTTGATCCAGGTGGACCAAACTTCCACGGGAGAAATATTGACCGAATCATATGTGTGAGGATGGCAATGGACAAAACAAAAACAGTAGGCCTCCGAACTACAATAAAAGAAACACTACGTTCAAGAAAACAGGGTATATCCTCCCGACTTACAGGAGCAAGGAAGATCCGGTTATCCTTGTAACAATGGTGCAGGATATAATAGTAAGAATAAAAATTCAAAAATGGCTCTGAGCACTATGGGACTTAACTGCTGAGGTCATCAGTCCCATAGAACTTAGAACTACTTAAACCTAACCAACCTAAGGACATCACACACATCCAGGCCCGAGGCAGGATTCGAACCTGCGACCGTAGCGGTCGCGTGGTTCCAGACTGTAGCGCCTAGAACCGCTCGGCCACTCCTGCCGGCAATAAAAATTCAAATCATTGTAACAGAAAAAGGAAGTACAATACAAATTTGAACGATGACTCCAACCAATCGCATAATATCCGACGGGTCATCCTTGGTGGAAATCAAATCACAGTAACTGGTCACAACCTGCGGTTCAATCAAGTATGCAGCCATCCATACCAATACCGGTTTCTGATATATCTGATCCTAGGAGCAGTAAGCACAATCTATCACAACAACCATGAATTCCAAACAAATAGTATAAAAATAAATGACGTAACTGATGACCTCGAAGTGAGCAGTCCGTTCGACAAATTAAAGCTGCGTGATCTCAACATTCCAAGATCGGTCGGGGCACACTGGAAAAGCAAACTGGGGAGTAGCATCCATGGTAATGTATAATGTTGAGATACAATAAAGGTAAGCTAATGGCAGAGGAGTTAAACCGCAAACCCTGTCAAGGTAAATTCGGAATGTTTAGTACAAGCCGTGACAGTAGTTTCTGTTTATGATATTCCCGCAGATATTGTTAGATACCGATCCTACGACGAATATAATTGGTCAAAGCTGTTATAGGCAGAAACGCAATAGCGACGATAAAATACCGGTCTTATCTGTTCAGAATCGTAGGTCACTGGAGCCCTGGGGCAAGGGGGAGAGGTTAATCTCAGACCATAGAATGGCAGGTACAAGTATGTGTGGACGTATGCACCTTTCTGTGTATACTTCAATTATCGGATGCTTGCCTGGGACATTTTTCGTGAGAGGAAAGCTGTAATAGATCTGTCGGCGGGATATTGCCTATTACAGGATTCAGGAGGAAGTATAAGGCTGAACCTATTATAGATCCCTCAATTATATGGCAAATTCAGCACATTGCTGTAAAATCCATGCAGCCAAAAGTGCTGTATATTAATGCAGAGAATCGCCCATTAGAAGCCTTAGGGCAGACAATGCGGGATATATTTAGTACCATTCCGCAGATGGAAATTTTAACTGACCAACACAGAAATGAAGTAGTTCAGATGTTGTGTGTCAGCACACAAAATTTTTTGAAGGAAAACCAGGAATTATCATAGGGTACGTGTACAAAATAGATGTATGCCGACACAGAAGCTGTAGCCAAAGAAATTCTTAACATGCTTGACTGCCAAGTAATCGAACCATCAAGTTCACGTTATAATACCCCTGTGTTAGCCGCGACTAAACCTGGTGGGACTATCCGGTTGGTTTTGGAAGTGCCTGACATAAATAAAATTATTGCCCTGGTGTGTACTCGACCTGAGAACATAAAGATTACAAAAGTCCCGACGCGTCAAATCGCTGACTTCCATAAATTTAAATTTATCGTTTTGGCATGTCCCATTAGCAGAAGAATAGAGGAAATACACAGCCTCTATTTTTGCTGGTCAACGTAATCAGTTTAAAGGGATGCCATTTAAATTAAAGTTAGTGGTGGTGCTTCTACAGCAGCTCTGGACACTGTCTTGGGACCAGAGATGCATGGGAGGAATGCCTCCAGCAAATGGGAAAAGTTTTCCAGAAATTTCGGATTTATGGTGTTACGCAGATTTTAGCAAAGTCCAAATTTGGAAAGAGTCAAATTAAATTCTTAGGACACAGTGTATCTCCTATAGAAATTCGATTGGACCCAAGGAAATTAGATGCTGTTGAAAATTTCCCTCATCCCACTTGGAAAAGAGCAGCTGAAATCCTTTTTGAGTCTTGCGTCATTATTTCGGAAATGCATACCAAATCAGTTACTAAGTAATGATCATACATTTAAGATTATTCAGAATGAACAGCGCCTGGCACTGGAGAATCTTGAAGCTATTAATTCGGCATTAGTTAATGCTGAGATACTGCATCATCCAAATGTGAATGTGGACTTTTGCCTGGCCAAGGATGGTTGGTCAACAGGGTTGGGTGCTTGTCTGTTCCAAATTGAACAAACAGGTAACGAACAAGAGATAAAAATCTTCAGTTTGCCCAGTAGGATTTTGTCAGGATCTGAACAGACCTACATAGTGCCCGAGCAAGAAGTATTAGCCGTCAAATGGGCATTAGAAAAATTTAACTATATTATGTGTGGTGAACACATAAAAGTTTACTTTGAACATCAGTCAGTGACTTTTCTTTTATCGTGAAGTCTGTTGCATGCTAGGGTTGCCAGGTGGGCTCTGGTACTGCAGTCTTATGACACTGAGCTAATCATGTCAAAGACTTTTGACAGTATGACTGCAGATGCCCTATCTTGGCTTCTCCAGGGGCTTTCTAATTGTCAGTAAGTGAATGAGGAAAATTCACAATTTAAAGTCTTGTTGAGCAGTGTTGTATACATTTGTGCCGTAATGTGGCCAAATGTCATGACGATGATTGGCAGTGGTGTCGTACAAAGCAAGAATTAAGGCAAGGTAATGAGGAAAGAGAGTTTGAAAGAATCATTTACATGATGACATGCTTTATTGTGGTAATGGTGGGTCAGATAAGATGTGGCGAATTTAAATTCCCTTTCAGTGTGTCATGAACTTCATGCGGTTTACCCATTTCGGCATTGACAAATGCAACAACAAGATAAAGCAGTATTCTTACTTCCCTAATATGAAAAGGAAAGTTCAACAATTGCTGAAAACCTGTACGTCATGTCAGACTGTTAAAACGATTAACAGGTGTAATAAGACTGACTTTCGTCCGATAGTACCACTAAACCTCTCCACTTAGTCTCTTGTGTTGTTGGAGAACCTATTCCCACTGCTAGCGGCGGAATAAAATACATGTTAGCTGTATACGATTTGTTCAGTAAATATCTTATATCCCACTAGGTCTACAAAAGCAGCGACTCTTGTTCGGAAATTCGAGCAGGACTATATTCCAAAATTATCAACCCCACATATCATTCTTTCTGATAATATTTCGTACTTTACTAGACAGAACTGGAAAGAATTTTTGAGAATGCAAGGAATTACACAAATTTTAATACCCAGATTCCACCCAGAAGCAAGTCCCGTGGTAAGGATATTCCCTGAACTAAATCGGTTCATGAGGTCATACGAATCAAGAAGACAGACTAAATGGATGTAGTATGTGTCCATTTTCGAGAATATTTTTAGTAGCTTGCCCCATTCTTCGACTGGTTATACACCGGCAGAGGTGCTGCTAAATGAAAAGAATCGAATGAATGGGTGCACACAGTTCTGGAGTTAGCCGATCCGAATATTAATAAAGAGTAAAAACTAAAATTAGCAATAGAAAAGGTAAAACAGAGCGCGGAACAACGTAAAATAAAAAAAAAGACAGCAACTTAAATAAACTCACTAGATACATGGGGGTAAAAAGGCACTGCTTCGTGTTCACCCTAAGTCCTCAATGCTGAAAAAGCAAAATAGAAAGTGGCAAACGATTTACATGGGTCTATAAACAATTATCGGTGTACCCCACGACAGTGGTTATCTGGTAGTATACCCAGATAAGAGACGAATGAAAGGCTTATACCCCCACAGAGATTTCAAGACGTTCTTTAAGTGATGTACAGTATTTACTGTAGCTAGTTTTCTGCATTCGCATTTGCTAACGTCGACTACAACATGGAAAAGAATCTAGTAACATGTAAGTTTAAATCATTTATTAGTGCTGATTTGCAGAACAAGTTGTTTGACCTTTTGTGTGAATTGTTTTGTAGAGGCTGTTCTTCTAGTAAGGTAAGGTTTTTACAGTTGCTTTGCCTGAGAGGTAGCTACATGGACAGGAAACTGTTTGCTAAGCCTAATGCAGGAAATCTATTTTGGACAAAGTATAGGAGTTGATTAGAGAAGTGGGACTGGATTGTTTACATGAGAGTGACAAAACTTTTAGCCCAATCAGTGCTGTGCACTGAATCTTTATGTAGGAGCTGATGGGCGGAAAAGGTTCCTTATTTTTTATTTACTAGTGCCATGTTGGGTGGCGGCGCATGCCAATAGCTATAAAAAGTGATTTGACAGCTTATCACAACCATACAAGGCGAACGTAAATTCCTGCGTCATTTAGCTCTCACGTAAAGTCATTCTGTTCATTAGAGCTCATGTGTGTGAATTAATGTGTGAGCAATTACTAAAAGTGCGACCGATTTTACGTGCGTGCGATGAGATGCACCAATTGCGACGGATTATACGTTGCTGTTACAATGCCATTTCTTTTATAATTTTTGTTCACCTACCTCTTTACAGCGGTAGAGCTTCACACGTAAACTCCTGACTGCAGCTACTTACGAGATCACAAAAAAGCAGTGTTGAGGAAACTGTAACCTCATAGCTACACGCCGGAGGCCGCTATAAGTTCAAATGGTTAAAATGGCTCTGAGCACTATGGGACTTAACATCTATGGGAATCAGTCCCCTAGAAGTTAGAACTACTTAAGCCTAACTAACCTAAGGACATCACACAACACCCAGTCATCACGAGGCAGAGAAAATCCCTGACCCCGCCGGGAATCGAACCAGGGAACCCGCTATAAGTAAAAATTTGGTGAAAATTGTCTATGTACTTTAAAGAATTGATTCGGAAAGGGGATGTCACTCGTACTTTAAACATGAAGTTCAAATTTAAACCTTCAGAGATCTTTATTGCCGTGAAGCAAGATCATCAGCCCACATTTACGAAAATTACTAAAGTTTCTGCTCACAGTTATAACCATATCTAAAACAGCAAGAACTTTTACCTTCCCAAATTCCGAAACCAATTACTTGTAACACAGTCAATGATCGGCAAATTACTTCTGCACACGATTTCAGTGGTTGTCTTTAGTTAAGGTTTATGCTCGCCATAAAATACTCAGTAAGAATATACTCAGTACCGTCACGCTATATAATTCAAAGTTCACTCACGATTTTCGTCGGAACGAATTATCACAACACTTTAAAGTTTTCATAAACAGTTTCTGGTCACAACCAGATACCATTAACACTGGACCATAACGCGGAAATCATCCCAAGAGTTCATCTTACACATAATGCGAAAAGTCACATCCAGCATAACCGCCTCCAATCAAAGCTAGCTCGCGACTCCCCCTTTCACTCTCCCACACTCAAAACTATATCTCCTCGCTAGGCGGCCAACCGTCTCGCTTCTCATTGGCTGTCAGCACTTACGACCAATGAGAACTCACTTCTAGGGCGCGGCTCGCGCCAAAATCTAACAAGCACCAACCACTTCTCCAGGTTCATTGACGTCATCAGATTAAGTAACACCAAACTCTCTAATTAAATAAACAAAATGAACTATAAGCTTTACTCTACATCTGGAACTTTATTATGTAGTCGCGGATGTTCTGGCTGTCTTATACATAAGCATACATACTTGGACATCCGACATTCACTAGTAGGGGAAGCACTAGTGGATTCATTCCCACGTTACAGAGTTGGAACACTTGCCAGTTCCTGTAGAGAATTACATGAATGATTTTTAATAATGCCGAACGTCCCACATACTCTCACGTACGCATTCTCATTCACACGCACCCTGACACACAATACACATATTTACTTAGAATTCTTGAAATTATTATGATAGAAAAGTCACAGAGGTTTTCTGAAACTAAAAAAACTGTCCAAATTTATATATGAACACTGAAAATGTTATCAGATCATCGTACATAGTCACTGAAGGTGAACTATTACATCACTGTCTTTATTTAAATTCTTGACTGTCAGAAAATTACGTTTTTTTATGGAATTTTTCTAACTTCCAAATTACAACTATTTTTGATCTCAGACTTTGACATATTGTTTGTTTTCACAACAGAAGGATGTACACCAAATATGACGTTCCTCAGGTTATTCCTTTGTTAGTTATTAAAATTTTTAGTTTCGTTTAATGTAAGTGGCCTGCCAGCGCTACTCCACTGCTTTCACACGCGCAGCTGCAACAGTCAGTCTCCAGGACACCACTCGTCCGTTACTGACCGTATAATACACTACCGGCTTACATTGCAGCCAACATACATTCTGAAGTAAAGCTTTTAATAGACAAATGGGCAATCGCGCACTAGTTGCGACACCACAAAAGGACATGTGTACCACCAACTGTAAGGAACACGGGTGACAGCCTTTGAATATTGCGATTTGTAAATTTGGTGTGCTACAGACTGTTTCCGGTATCACACACTAAGCAATGAATATGACGTCAATCTGTCTAACACTAAGTGTGAATGAGGACTGCTATAGCTGCGGTAACTGATGTACAGAAGAAATATTGACAATGTGTACTGATAACATATTGTGAAGTACATATTATGCTTTCTAGCTGTGGCAGACTATTTATGTAATGACTCAACATTATAGATGAAGTAGGAAGTGCAAAAGCAGCAGTCTCTGTAATGAAAATGAGAAGTGCATCATTGTGACCATATGTGTCAAGTGAACTGCCTTAGCAACGGTCAGATCAATGCTTTCATGATTATTCAATGATTGTTCCAGTGGCAACTTTATTTTATGGAAACCGAGTGCTCTGTAATGAACTGATGATATAGTCGGTGCTAGGAAGGTGTACAACAATGCAAAGTTATTGACAAAATGCGTTACGTACTATTGTTGCGTTGATGAGAAAGATGCTAACAAACAGATTTCATTTGATTATCTGTGTGTTCAACAAAGTTCTCAGGCTATCGCAATCAAATTTTATGAAATGTACATGACTGTAGAACAAGTGGACATCTCTTGCATGTAAGTTTTCAGGAAGCAGGATCCAGATTAATAGTACAATTATGACTTTTCAAAACAAGAGGATCAGATTAATAACTTATATGTAATGTAATGATGCAATATAGTGTAGATACTAATACCTGTGTGGAATTGTTTCACGTTTGCAACATTGAGTTCGTACACTCCTGACTGCGACCTACCAGTAGCCGACCAGCTATCGAGGGGGACCCGAGTTCGAGGTTAAAGGTGTACTAGAAACTACCCCGTTATACCTCACCTTCAGCTGTCAACCACAGGTCCATCGGCTCATTACATCTGTAATCTGCTGTCGGCGAGAAACAGCCCCTTAGACCGCAGCTTAGCGAAATAACGCATGATCTACTAACATGCGTAAATGTGTGCAGTGAACAAGAAGGCAAACAACATAATTTTCTAAATGAAACTGTAGACTGAGATCTCATACAGAAGAAACTGAGACACATTCTGCTATGATAACTGGTCTAACTAGCGTCCCTGAGCTCCCAGTGAAGTTGGGTGGAAGAAACAATCATTACATTCATTTAGTGAAGCAGGGAGCGCTCTCAGTAACACAACTTGTTTGTCGGATTTGTGTTTCGACAGAAGAAAACAAGTTTTCATCAACTGTTCTCATTATCTTCACATATTTGTAATAACGCAATAAAGGTTTGTGCGTGTGCCATGTTGGAGTGTTTCTGCAAGGGTTAGGTGATGACATATAATAGTTACCGTTCTGAGCATTATGTCTATAGAACAGTATATTGTTCTGTAATTTGTAGTGTTGTGAGAGTTTCTCAGATGAATTTTGTGTAAGGAATCTCTTCACTTTGTTCCATTTAAAACGTATCTAGATAGTATTGCCTATATTGCGTGTCCTTCGTTAACAGAAACCGAAAATCAGTGATCTGTTTAGACAGGTCCGTGAGATCAGTTTGTGGCGGAGCTGAAAAGGTGTATGCTGCCACTTTGTCTTTATCTTTGACGTATGCAACTTCAAAACTATATTACTGAAGGAATAAGGCAACTGCACTGGTGTCCAAGATTAAAGCGACAAACTGCTATTTCCCCGTCATGTGATGTCTCTACGATCGTGTTCTCCACTGAAGATACATTCCAGTCAACGGACAACCACGTCATAAATGACCGTCAGGCACCTACCAAGCAGGGTAGTGTTTGCAAGCAGTCTCTCATGCACAGTCGCTGTATACACAGTGACAGACGGTGCAGTATGGCTCAGAGAAGACGCCTAGCACACTCTCTGTGGTGGTGGGCCATAGGAAGAATGGAAACAAACTCATGCGGCCTGATGGCGTAACGTGAATCGTTCTGTTGTTTCTCGGATGAAGCGACAGTTCACAGAGTCCGAAACTGTATGCTGAAGACCACGACAGGGCCGACCAGGCGTGATATCAAAAAGAGTGGACCGTTATTGAGCTGTAAGGGCACGACAATGCCGACTTACTACTGCACTGACCGGACGTTGTGGCCGCGCGGTTCTAGGCGCTACAGTATGGAACCGCGCCACCGCTACGGTCGCAGGTTCGAATCCTGCCTCGGGCATGGATGTGCGTGTTGTCCTTAGGTTAGTTAGGTTTAAGTAGTTCTAAGTTCTAGGGGACTGATGACCTCAGATGTTAAGTCCAATAGTGCTCAGAGCCATTTGAACCATGGAACTGACGTCTGACTTCGCAGCATTCCCTGGACGTGTTGTATCGAGGCAAATGGTGTACAGCAGAGTGGCCTTTATTGTTGGAGACCTGCTGTCTGTTTACCCATGGCGTGTCATCACATAAGAGAACAAGTAGAGTGGTGCCGTCAACATGTCATCTGGCCGGTCAAACGATGGGCCAGTGTTCTTTTCACAGATGAGACCCGGTTTGGTTTGGAGAGTGATTCTCGACGTATTCGCATCTGGAGGGCACGTGGAACACGATCACGAGACCCAAACATTGTGGAAGGAAACCGATATCGAGGAGTATCCCTAATGGTGTGGGAAGGGATTATGTTGACCACTCGAACACTCCTTCATGAAAGTGTATGGCTGAATAAACAAGATTCAAATTCTGTCAGGTACCGTGACGAGATGTTGAGATCTCAACGCGGTAGTTGCAAGGAGCTGTTGGCTCAGACGTGGTATTGATGGAAGATAATGCTCCACCTCATAGAGGACGGGTGATTCTGTTTTATTTTTATTTTTTTTATGGACGGTATTGGATCGCCTGCTCGATCTCCCGATTTGAATTCCATAGAGCATGTCTCATATGCACTGGGGAGACGGGTTGCATCACGTCAGCATTCACCTACCACTCTCCACCACTTGGGAGCAGTTCTACAGGAAGAATGGCCGTTATTGCCTCAACAAGAGATTGATGGTATCATTCACAGCATGCCCCGTCGTTGTCAGGCCTGTGTTGTGCCAGAGGTGGTCACACCCCATACTGAGCACATGAACCAATTCTCAGAATTTGTGTCCAAATCCGTTAAGTTGAAAAAAGAAACGAAGAAAATTTTTGTCTATCGATATGCATGTTCGAGTTGACTGTGTTCCGTATTCTTTACATTGTTTCTATTTAACTATCACCCGTTTATACTATGTTGGGGCAAAATAAACGCAATCTTGCGAAATTTACGTTTGATGCTTCAACTGTGGACACTAGTGTAGCATGAAATTTTCAATGCCTGGAATCAAAAAATATATTTAACGTGTTTACTGTAAAAAAAGTTAAAATTCATAATTGCCCATTTCATGGCTTGAGATTCGAGCTCAGTAGCTGAATACGCATACTCACATAGTGAAAGAACGGTACTCAACTTGCAAACCCAGTCATGTTAACTTCAATTCTGTAGTTCATCTCAGGCATTTGAAAGAGGGAGACACCACGTCCAGCAATGTCTGCAGCAATACAAAAATCAAAACTCATGTGGGTATGACATAGGACTTCAGAATTTACTTAAGCATTTCTGTAGCATCAATATCTGCCTGCACTGTTTCGTCCATCACTATACTGCATTTTTCTTTAGTGACCTGAACTGTGCCGAGCAACTGAGCACCTTATTGGGAACAAAACGACGAAAAGACGAAGAGAGACTCATGAATTTCTAATGCCGCCAATTTATTCTAGGAACTGCGAAGTTCTTTGTTGCAGTATACTCAGAGGTCATTTTTGGCAACCGGAATAAAATAGTAATTGGATCCTTTTACCGACCTCCCAATTCAGATGATACAGTTGCTGAAAGGTTCAAAGAAAACTTGAGTTTTATTTCAAACACGTACCCGACTCATACGATTATAGTTGGTGGTGACATTAATTTACCCTCGATATGTTGGCGAAAATACATGTTTAACTCCGGAGTTACGCATAAAAATCATCCGAAATTGTGCTAAACGCATTCTCTGAAAATTATTTCGAGCAGTTAGTTCATGAACCCACGCGAATAGTAGACGGTTGTGAAAACACACTTGGTCTCTTAGCAGCAAATAATCCTGAGTTAATAACGAGCATCAAAACGGATACAGGGATTAGCGAACACAGGGTTGTCGTAGCGAGATCAAATTTTGTAACCCCTAATCGTCCAAAAATAAAAGTAAAATATACCCGTTTAAAAAACAGATAAAAATTTACTTCTCGCTTCCGTGAGAGACAATCTCCACTCATTCCAAATTAATTATGTAGGTGTAGACCAGATGTGACTTGAATTCAGGGAAATAGTATCGGCAGGAATTGAGAGATTTATATAAAATAAATTAACAAAAGACGGAGCTGATCCTCCTTGGTACACAAACCCGAGAGCACTTTTGCAGAAACAATGAAACAAACATGCCAAATTTAAAAAGACGCAAAATCCCCAAGATTGGCGATCTTTTACAGAAGCTCGAAATTTAGCGCGGACTTCAATGCGAGATGCTTATAACAGTTTCCACAATAAAACTTTGTCTCGAAAACTAGCAGAAATTCCAAAGAGATTCCGGTCGCATGTGAAGTATGTTAGCGACAAGAAACAATCAATGCTTTCTCTGCGTGATAGCAATGAAGATACTATGGAAGCCAGCGCTGCCAAAACTGAGTTATTAAACAAAGCCTTCCGAAATGCCTTCACAAAAGAAGACGAAGTAAATATTCCAGAATTCGAATCAAGAACAGTTACCAACTTGAGTAACGTAGAAGCAAATATCCTCGCAGTGGTGAAGCAACTTAATAAAATCAAGTCTTCTGATCCAGATTGTATACCAATTAGGTTTCTTCCGGAGTACGCTGATGCATTACCTTCACACTTGACAACTATATACAACCGTTCGCTCGACGAAAGATCCGTACCCAGAGACTGGAAAGTTTCACAGGCCACACCAATATTCAAGAAAGCTACTAGGAGTAATCCACTAGATTACAGGCCGATTTCATTAATATCGATATGCAGCAGTATTCTGGAACATATATTGCATTCGAACATTATGAATTACCTCGAAGAAAACGGTCTACTGACACACAGTCAACATGGGTATAGAAAACACCGTTCTTGTGAAACACAACTAACTCTTTATTCGCATGAAATGTTGAATGCTATTGACAAGTGATTTCAGATCGATTCCGTGTTTACGAAGTTCCAGAAGGCATTTGCCGGCCAGGGTGGCCGAGCGGTTCTAGGCCCTATAGTTTGGAACCGCGCGACCGTTACGGTCGCAGGTTCGAATCCTGCCTCGGGCATGGATGTGTGTGATGTCCTTAGGTTAGTTAGGTTTAAGTAGTTCTAAGTTCTAGGGGACTGATGACCTCAGAAGTTAAGTCCCATAGTGCTCAGAGCCATTTGAACCATTTTTTTTTTCAGAAGGCTTTTGACACTACCACACGAACGGCTTATAGTGGAATTGCGTGATTATGAAATACCGTCTCAGTTATGTGACTGGATTAGTGACTTCCAGTCAGAGAGATCACAGCTCGTACTAATTGACGGAAAGTCATCGAGTAAAACAGATATGATATCTGGCGTTACCCAAAGTAGTGTTATAGGCACTTTGCTGTTCCTTATCTATACAAACGATTTGGGAGACAATCTGAGCAGATGTCTTAGGTTGTTTGCAGTTGACGCTGTCGTTTATCTACTAATAAAGTCATCAGAAGATCAAAAGAAAATGCAATACAATTTTGAAAAGATATCTGAATGGTGCGAAAATTGGGAGTTGACACTAAATAACGAATAGTGTGAGGTCATCCACAGGAGTCCTAAAAGGAATCCATTAAACTTCGGTTACACGATAAAACAGTAAAATATAAAGGCCACAAATTCAACTAAATACCTAGGTATTACAATTACAAACAACTTAAATTGGAAAGAACACATACAAAATGTTGTGGGGAAGCCTAACCAAAGGCTGCGTTTTATTGGCAGGACACTTAGAAAATGTAACAGACCTACTAAGGAGCCTATCTACACAACGCTTGTCCGTCCTCTTTTAGAACACTGCTGCGCGGTGTGAGATCCTTACCAGATAGGACTGACGGAGTACTTCGAAAAAGTTAAACGAAGGGCAATACGTTTTGTATCAGCGCTTATAAAGCGGTTACTGCAATGATGGTTTCAGGCGCAAATACAAATATTAAAAAAGAGAGCAAGCTATTACTGTTTACAAAAGTGACAAAAAGCAGATTTCAGAGTACTTGACGGATCAACACAAAAGTTTTGTCTCAAGTACAGATAGTGTTGAGGAGCAGTGGACAAAGTTCAAAACCATCGTACAATATGCATTAGGTGAGTATGTGCCAAGCAAGATCGAAAGAGATGGAAAAGAGCCACCGTGTTACAACAACCGAGTTAGAAAGCTGCTGCGGAAGCAAAGGGAACTTCACAGCAAACATAAACATGGCCAAAGCCGTGCAGACAAACAAAAATTACGCGAAGCGAAATGTAGTGTGAGGAGGGCTATGCGAGATGCGTTCAATGAATTCGAAAGTAATGTTCTATGTACTGACTTGGCAGAAAATCCTAGGAAATTTTGGTCTTATGTCAAAGTGGTAGGTGGATCAAAACAAAATGTCCAGACACTCTGTGACCAAAATGGTACTGAAACAGAGGATGACAGACTGAAGGCCGAAATACTAAATGTCTTTTTCCAGAGCTGTTCCACAGAGGAAGACTGTACTGTAATTCCTTCTCTAGATTGTCGCACAGATGACAAAATGGTAGATATCGAAACAGACGACAGAGGGATAGAGAAACAATTAAAATCGCTCAAAATAGGAAAGGCCGCTGGACCTGATGGGATACCAGTTCGATTTTACACAGAGTTCAAAATGGTTCAAATGGCTCTGAGCACTATGGGACTTAACATCTGTGGTCATCAGTCCCCTAGAACTTAGAACTACTTAAACCTAACCAACCTAAGGACATTACACACATCCATGCCCGAGGCAGGATTCGAACCTGCGACCGTAGCAGTCGCGCGGTTCCGGACTGAGCGCCTAGAACCGCTAGACCACCGCGGCCGGCTTACACAGAGTACGCGAAGGAACTTGCAGCGTAGCGTTCCAAGGGATTGGAAAGATGCAGAGGTCATCCCCGTTTTCAAGAAGGGATGTCGAAAAGATGTGCGTAACTATAGACCTATATCTCTAACGTCGATCTGCTGTAGAATTTTGGAACACGTATTATGTTCGAGTATAATGACTTTTCTGGAGACTAGAAATCTACTATGTAGGAATCAGCATGGGTTTCGGAAAAGACGATCGTGTGAAATCCAGCTCGCGCTATTCGTCCCCGAGACTCAGAGGGCCATAGACACGGGTTCACAGGTAGATGCCGTGTTTCTTGGCTTCCGCGAGACGTTCGATACAGTTCCCCACATACGTTTAACGAACAAAGAGAGCATATATACTATCAGACCCCTTGTGTGATTGAAGAGCTCCTAGATAACAGAACGCAGCATGTCATTCTCAATGGAGAGAAGTCTTCCGAAGTAAGAGTGATTTCAGGTGTGCCGCAGGGGAGTGTCGTAGGACCTTTGATACCTACAAAATACATAAATGGCTTTGTGGATAATATCGGAAGCTCCCTGAGGGTTTTTGCGGATGATGCTGTGGTATATCGAGAGGTTGTAACAGTGGAAAATTGTACTGAAATGCAGGAGGATCTGCAACGAACTGACGCATGGTGCAGGGAATGGCAATTGAATCTCAATGTAGACATGTGTAATGCGCTGCGAATACATAGGAAGAAAGAATCTTTATCATTTAGCTACAATATAGCAAGTCAGCAACTGGAAGTAGTTAATTCCATAAATTATCTGGGAGTAGGCATTAGGAGTGATTTAAAATGGAATGATCATATAAAGTTGATCGTCGGTAAAACAGATGCCAGACTGAGTGAGATTCATTGGAAGAATCCTAAGGAAATGCAATCCGAAAACAAAGGAAGTAGTTTACAGTACACTTGTTCGCCCACTGCTTGAATATTGCTCACCAGTGTGGGATCCGTACCAGATAGGGTTGATACAAGAGATAGAGAAGATCCAACGGCGAGCAGCGCGCTTCGTTACAGGATCATTTAGTAATCGCGAAATCGTTACGGAGATGATAGATAAACTCCAGTGGAAGACTCTGCGGGAGGGACGCTCAGTAGCTCGGTACGAGCTTTTGTTGAAGTTTCGAGAACATACCTTCACCGAGGAGTCAAGCAGTATATTGCTCCCTCCTACGTATATCTCGCGAAGAAACCATGAGGATAAAATCAGAGATATTAAGAGCCCACACAGAGGCATACCGACAATCCTTCTTTCTACGAACAATACGAGACTAGAATAGAAGGGAGAACCGATAGAGGTACTCAAAGTACCCTCCGCCACACACCGTCAGGTGGCTTGCGGAATATGGATGTAGATGTAGAAATATGTGAGAGAGTGTCACTGAAATGACACAGGATTTGGGCTGGACTTCATTAAAAGAAAGGCGTTTTTCGTTGCGACGGAATCTTCTCACGAAATTTCAGTCACCAGCTTTCTCCTCCGAATACGAAAATATTTTGTTGACACCCATTTACATAAAGAGAAACGATCACCACAATAAAATAAGGTAAATCAGAGCTAGTACGGAAAGATATAGGGGTGCGTTCTTTCCGCGCGCTATACGAGATTGGAATAATAGTGAACTGTGAAGGTGGTTCGATGAACCCTCTGCCAGGTACTTAAATGTGATTTGCAGAGTATCCATGTAGATGTAGATGTAGATGTAGATGCGCTAATGGTATTTTGCTAGTATCGGGTGTTATTCCTGAAGAAGACATAATATGTCCTAATAAATCTATTTTTCACCGACCAAATTTTGATTTTTGTAGGTTGTCTGTCACTCGAGTCTGTAGAAATTTGCATCTCGTTCAATCAAGCAAATGATGTTTCTCCTATGTAACAGTAACTATTAAGATGTATTTATACAGTGTCAACTACCTAGCGCGTCAGGTCCTAGCGGTATTCGTAGTGCAGCAATAACACAATGGGACTTTCACTGAGCCCACTGGATAATTCACAGAATTGGTAACTTCTGCCAGCATGGACAAAAGACGTATACTTTCTAGATTATTTAGACAATAGGAGCTACCAGTGCTAAGATCTGATATGGATACTAGTTAGAAAGTATGCACCACGAAACCTTCGTAGTAGATCCTCTAAATTTTCAGATTGTGTACATACTGGTACAGTTATCTTGTCGATGTCACAAGCACTCAACACTTTTGGAACTGGGATGACGTGAAAACGAAGCATTCGTTTTAGTTCTTGGGCAACAGCCTCTTGTTTCACCTACAGTATGCAATAAGATTTTCTGCAAAATGTGTCACGTGGCATCACATCCATCTGGTACACATACAGATTTATTATAAATGGCTTTTCTGTCCACAAATGCAAGTGATCGGTAAGTATTTTTTTAGCTTTAGTTGTTGCTCTGAACTGAGGCAGGATGATTCCATGACTTTATTAACGAGATCAGCTTTGTTGTTTTCAGTCTTACCACGGATATTTATTTGCACTGTTGTAACGAATTTTGTCTTAACACCCTGCTGGTGGTTACCATGCTTCACTGCAATCTTCATTACATAAAAATCGCTAACTTTTCCCTCAGTGTGGAAATAGCATTTTCCCAACGAAAAGTCTAAATTTACGTTCTTTTAGTGGAAGAACTCCACGCCAAGTGAACATTCGACTGTTAAACGCCTCGAAATATGGGATGGGCATAACATAACTCCTTTTCCTATTGTAACAACCACCCGTGTCTGCCACTTGGCAAGTAGCGATTTTACACCTGCAGCTATAGTTATATGGCAGTCTTGCACTGGGTAAGTTGGGGCATTGTTTATTTCTTTAATATTGTTAAGCAAATTCGGCGATATAACATTACCAAAGGCATCTACGTTTTTAATAATTTATTTTATTTTTTAACAATTTATTTATAATAATAGGAATTTTGCTAACAGTGACATGAATTGAAGGGCGAACAGTTACTTATGGGATATTAGAACACATGTGTTCATATGTGTCAATCTATCTCTTACGTCAGTTCCATCAATAAACTGGGTGTACATTTTACGTTGACAAACCAGAATAACTCGAAAAATAATCTTCACACGGAAAACTGTGTATAAGCCAAAGTTGCCAAATTAGCCGGTCACCCCCAGCCCCCTGGGGGTGGGGAGGGAGGCAATTTTAAAATTTCAAATGGGAACTTCCATTTTTTATTGCAGAATCAGATTCTACATAAAAAGTACGTGCATTTTGTCTTAAACATTTGTTTTGGTTCTTGATAGTTGGCGCTGTAATTCAAGAAAATCCATGTTCTCGTTTTTGCGTGGAAAATGGTTACGGATAAATAAAAAATACTTATTTACGTAGTAAATTTTGATTCGCTAAAACTAAAATTCTTCCTCTCTCCCCATAGGGTGGGGTTTGAGAGAGAGGAATTAGAGTTTTACAAATGTTGACCCAAATATTAATTTTTTCCGCAGATTCGGCTAAGTTTTGATTGTTTCGTGATCATGAGGCCTCACAACTTTTGATTATCAAACAAATCACCTCTCTAGCTTACTGACTAACCAAACATCTACTTACTGACGAGTGAACTCATTTTTTACTTACCTGTAACCATTTTCCGCGCAAAACTGAGAACATGGATTATCTTGAATTACAGCGCCAGCTACCAAGAATCAAAACAAATGTTTAAGACGAAATGTACGTAGTAGTATGTATGTAGAATCCGACTCAGCAATAAAAAATTGGGGTTACAGTTAGAAATTTTAAAGTTGACACCCGCCCCACCCCCATGGGAGGCTAATTTTAGCACCAGCAGATGTCCCCCTCGAAAATAATCAACTTTTTATTCTACACATTTTTACGTGTAAAGCTTATTTTTCGAGTTATTCTGGTTTGTCAACTTTAAATTTACACCCTGTATATCAACAGGTTAATGTGATTGCCCCGATGTCCCCCCAGCCCGTGAAACAAACATCATTGAAGGGCTTAATGAGGCTGGAATTAGTTTGACAAAGCTTCGTTGTTGGTAGTCGGCCATGGTTCATTAGTCACTTTCGTATTATTTACCTATGAGTCTTAATTTTGGCCGCTGGTATCGGACAAACAGTGGTTCAGTATTATTCATAGCCCTTGGATTCTTCTTTATTCATATTCCTTTTCTCTGTTTCCTTGGTGACCAGGGAGACATCGATTTTTGCAACTTCTTTTGTTCTTGATAATCAAGTTCAGTGTGTCATACATTGTGCATCATACCTGGGTGACATAGGATCTGACGTCATGTGAGCAATGTGATAACTAGTCAACTGATCCATATTGTGGTTCTGCACTGTAACTTGGCCATCCAATTGCAGCGTTCCAGCGTCAAAATCTGAAACTGTCTGCGCTTAAGTAAACTTTCTTCATGTAGAATAGAGGATAACAAAGGTTCAACCACTACTTGATATGGTATACCTTTTAGCAATAAATTACTGGAATTTTCTTCGCTGCCATAAATGATATTATATTCAGGGCTGTTGTAACTATCAGTTGTTTTATTAGCAGTTAGTGGGATGCCTTGAACTATTACCCTAAATACATACAACTGCTGTTGCATCCTTGGGATTTGCATTGTAACTTGGTGACGCCATTCCCGTAAAACTGCTTGCAGTACTAATTCTGACTTTATTGAATCACTGGAATCGTCTTGTCAGACACTGCAGCTGTGACAGATTCGTTTACTACACATTCTAATTGTGAGTCTGGTTTTCTACGAGCCAATTAACTAAGAAACATGTCAGTTTCGATCAGCCATTTTATTTGAAGGCTCGTGATGTGGTCGCCTCGAATAACATCATTATGAGGCTAGAAGGTATCCTTGCCTCAATGTCATTCTTGGGTGCCATAGCGATGATTATGGCAGGGACTGGTTTGAAATAGATTTTTGTTGCCAATTGTGTTGATAAAATATTATCTGGACATTCTTAAGACAGGGCTTTATGTGAGCATTGTCTTGCTTAAACTGTTTCGTGTGGGCTAAAATCTGAGCTCTTGGAGGTGAAAGAATAAGAGTTGTACACACTGGGTACAATGATCCACTCTTCTCACCAATCCAAGACATATTCTGGGCATCCAGCATCGCATGCTGTGAAAGTTTAATTCACGAAACTACTGAAGGAAATTGAAGATAGAGAGCCAGTTGCTGCGCTATGGATCCAGTGCTTTCACCTGTGCACACTAATGAAAAATTTTATCATTGCTGAACGTAGGACGTCTGTAACCCCCATCCCGGCTCAGTCAGAGAACTGACCACCTACTTCCATGCGGCAGGCCGTTTAAGATTTCAGCTTTGACACCTGCCGCCAATTCCATACCAATAAGTCGCTTCCATACAGCCTAGCCACCTCTGGTCGACACATCTGCAATGACGTGCAGTCCCTCTCGAAATATACAGAGGGTCCCACTGAAGCCTCCATAAACCGTATTTATCCTCCCATTCTTCTATTACGGTACTGCCACCTCGTTTTCTTATTCCATTTACTGGCGTCACTAATCTCCTGCCTTACTTGCCCGTGAGAGGCAGCAGTAGCGCGTATCGATAAGTGCACTGTCGCACCATCTCTAGAGCAACCGATAGTATTTCCAGCTCCTCATGTGTGTGGCAGTCAGTTTGGGACGGACCAGCAATGCAATCGGGACGCAGCAGCAGTGAAGTCGGGGGACAGAGAGCCGGTGAGGCGCGGACAGCCAGTGCACACTGACCGCTGACGACACACATGAACTGTCCGACGGAGGGAGATTGGAGTGGGACGACCGTTGGTTGGCCGTTCGGTTGGTCATCTCATCGCCGACGTATATTTGGTCCTTTCACGGTTTCCGAGCCTGGGCAGTTGATCGGTTGACGTAGAGCAGCGAGGCGCGTAGTTTGGCTGGGCCCATTGGCAGCCTCTATGTGGTGTCGGAGTGTGTGGCGCTGTTCCCATTGCTATGAGGTTCGTGGCTCACCGATCCTGGACGTGAAAGTTGAGTTTCGACTTAACCTACGAGCAAGTCACGACTGTTCTCATAGTGTCGTCAGGAGTTCCTTGTCGGCTGTTGGGATACTCCCCCGAGCAACAATGAGTGTTCTCAAGTTGGCAAATTTTAGCCGCCCTCCAGTGGAGTTAGCTGTGCTTGGTTATTTTAATTGAAGTGCACCAGCGGAATCTTCTGCCTTGTGACCGTTAACGTTCTGGTTACCTGCCCTGGCCGTTGACGTAAATTCATGCAGTGTGTTTTCCTCATCGTGTTGTCGCTGTCCAGCACGGTGTGTAGTTTGACAACTCAATGTACTATTGGTTGTGGGCTCCAATAACTTCTACGTTGTTCCATTGAACTCTCTTTTGTGTGCTGGTAGGGTGAAGCGGAGGTTATCTTGTCGATGGGTCCATTGACTGTCAAGAGTCGACAATGGTTGGTCCGACTGCCTGTCTCACCTAAGGGAGCGTTAGTGCTTGAATCCCAGGCCGACCCTTGGAACTTCTGAGCGCTCTTGGGTGTATTGCCTTTTCTGGATTATTCTTGTTCTTTGTACTTGTATGGCTCCTAGCCGATTTTTAGATTAAAGTTGTTTTAGCCTTAAGGCATCAAACGGTTTGGGCCTTCAGCCTAATTAAATAACTGTTTTAAGATTTTGGTTCAGCCTTAAGTTATTGGTATTCAGCCATTTTTAAGTTAGTGTGTCTTGCCCCTAAGGCAGGGAATTTCAGAGAAAAACTTTTTCTTCGCTCTTGTAATGTTTGATGAAATGAAAGGTTGTATGTTCAAGTGTAAAATGACAGCCGCTTATTTTAGCCCCTTTCCACATCTTAAACTACTGTCCTGTCCTGCAGGTTTAGCAGGGTGTCTCACCTCCCATCCTTGTACAAAAAACATACTTCCCGTGCCTTATCTTTCCAGTCTCCCAAGGTCTGGCCAAAGAGGAGTATTCCTCTCGTAACTTAGTACCACCCAGTACTGGAGCAACTGAATTATATTCTCCACCATATAAAATGACTTTTGTCTTAATAATATCAATATTTATATATGTGTATGGAGAGAGAGAGAGACTGATTTTTGACTGCGATTTTTACTCTAAGTCGTAACTGGTACCTGAATTTTGGTTGCTGCATCCTTGAATGATCAGTTTCTGCATCAGTTGGTGATGTATTATCATTTGGATACGTTGATGGAAACAAACACAGAATCTTGTTACATGAGAGGGCATTAATGAAGCTTTCCAACGGAAATAAAAAGTTACTTACTCTTGCGTGTCTGCAACTGCTGACGAATTTTTCAAAGTCCAAAATGTTCTTTTCACGGCCAAATTTATCATCTTTTTATTTACCAGCTTAGCAAATGAGTATTGTTTCCGGCATAATTTTGTTGTGGTACATCAAAATAATTGACATCAATTAGCAACAATGAAAAAGAATTTTTTTACGAGATCTTAAAAATTTCAAGTCTAACAAATACAAGATAATTACAGAGGCGTTTCGAACAACAGCATGAAATATTTTTAATTTCGTTTCATGTCCCTATTCGGGCGTCAATATAAAATGAATTTTATCTTAATAATATGAATATTTATATATGTTTTTGGAGAGAGAGAGAGATTGCTTTTGATTGAAACTTTAAGTCGTAACTGATACCTGAATATTGGTTGCTTAAAAAATACCTCCCATGTTCAGTAACGAAGTTGGCACAACTGTCTGACAACATTTTCTTAGGAGTGCCAAAACTTATAAAGTAGTCACTTTCTATACGCTTAATAAGTTGCTTGGTGTTTGCAGTTTTCATTGCATATAGTATTATGTGTTTTGTGAAAGGAGCAATAGCACATACTGTAAGCCTCCGCTTCCACGAGGATGCGGAATGGCAAAATCAATTCCTACTATCTCTAAGGGTTTCATGGCTAAAATCGGATTCAAAGGTAATGCATTGGATGTACACTCCTGGAAATTGAAATAAGAACACCGTGAATTCATTGTCCCAGGAAGGGGAAACTTTATTGACACATTCCTGGGGTCAGATACATCACATGATCACACTGACAGAACCACAGGCACATAGACACAGGCAACAGAGCATGCACAATGTCGGCACTAGTACAGTGTATATCCACCTTTCGCAGCAATGCAGGCTGCTATTCTCCCATGGAGACGATCGTAGAGATGCTGGATGTAGTCCTGTGGAACGGCTTGCCATGCCATTTCCACCTGGCGCCTCAGTTGGACCAGCGTTCGTGCTGGACGTGCAGACCGCGTGAGACGACGCTTCATCCAGTCCCAAACATGCTCAATGGGGGACAGATCCGGAGATCTTGCTGGCCAGGGTAGTTGACTTACACCTTCTAGAGCACGTTGGGTGGCACGGGATACATGCGGACGTCCATTGTCCTGTTGGAACAGCAAGTTCCCTTGCCGGTCTAGGAATGGTAGAACGATGGGTTCGATGACGGTTTGGATGTACCGTGCACTATTCAGTGTACCCTCGACGATCACCAGTGGTGTACGGCCAGTGTAGGAGATCGCTCCCCACACCATGATGCCGGGTGTTGGCCCTGTGTGCCTCGGTCGTATGCAGTCCTGATTGTGGCGCTCACCTGCACGGCGCCAAACACGCATACGACCATCATTGGCACCAAGGCAGAAGCGACTCTCATCGCTGAAGACGACACGTCTCCATTCGTCCCTCCATTCACGCCTGTCGCGACACCACTGGAGGCGGGCTGCACGATGTTGGGGCGTGAGCGGAAGACGGCCTAACGGTGTGCGGGACCGTAGCCCAGCTTCATGGAGACGGTTGCGAATGGTCCTCGCCGATACCCCAGGAGCAACAGTGTCCCTAATTTGCTGGGAAGTGGCGGTGCGGTCCCCTACGGCACTGTGTAGGATCCTACGGTCTTGGCGTGCATCCGTGCGTCGCTGCGGTCCGGTCCCAGGTCGACGGGCACGTGCACCTTCCGCCGACCACTGGCGACAACATCGATGTACTGTGGAGACCTCACGCCCCACGTGTTGAGCAATTCGGCGGTACGTCCACCCGGCCTCCCGCATGCCCACTATACGCCCTCGCTCAAAGTCCGTCAACTGCACATACGGTTCACGTCCACGCTGTCGCGGCATGCTACCAGTGTTAAAGACTGCGATGGAGCTCCGTATGCCACGGCAAACTGGCTGACACTGACGGCGGCGGTGCACAAATGCTGCGCAGCTAGCGCCATTCGACGGCCAACACCGCGGTTCCTGGTGTGTCGGCTGTGCCGTGCGTGTGATCATTGCTTGTACAGCCCTCTCGCAGTGTCCGGAGCAAGTATGGTTGGTCTGACACACCGGTGTCAATGTGTTCTTTTTTCCATTTCCAGGAGTGTATTATAAGGTTTGGCCTTTTGACAAATCACGCAGTTTCCCAGTAGCTTGTGTATTTTTGCATGAAGACTTGGAACATAGCAATATTGTGCGATCTTGCGCTTACACTTAAAGGACTACAGTGAGCCCATGCAATATGGGTATGCCACAATAAACGGACTTCATATTCTCTTGGAATACAAACTAACCAACTTTCCTTTTGCGGTGATGTGCCATGAAATAGCAGGTTATTAAATAATTTGTAAAATTGGCACAGTGAATGTCGAGGATTAACTGTTATGAGTTGGTTGTCTGCCTTCCACTTAGGATCGGTATCTTGGAAGGGGACTATTTGTTTGCATGGCTGCAAAAAGTACTGGCGATGCATCGGGTCCTTCATGAGCAGAATTCTGTAGTTGGACATTTGCTCAATTAATTCATTGGTATTAGAAGATCCTTCAGGCAGTCTCGATAAGGTGTCAGCTATTATATTGTCTTTGCCGTTTATATGCACAATTTCGGAGTTTTACTCCTGAAGAAATAGACTCCATCGTGTCAATCGAAGGTGAAATAGTTTGCATGACAATAGAAAATTTAAAGCTTGATGATCAGGAAAAAAACCTGTATCTTTTGTCCATGTATATAATAATTAAAACGCTTGAAAGCCCGGACAATTGAAAGAGCTTCCAATTCTGTCACAGAGTAAGATCGTTTTGCTTCAGTGAGGACTCTACTTGTAAAACTGACAATTCGGATTTCTTTTTGTTGATTCCTTTTCTCCAGCTGAAACAAGACTGAACCGTTGCCCTAGCAACAGGCATCTGAAGCGATAAAAAATTCCTTGTTCATATCAGGGTGATGTAAGATGGGAATCAAAAGCTTGTTGACAATCGTCGGTCCAGTTCCAATGGACACTTCTCTTTAGCAGTGATAACAAAGGTGTATTATTTAAAATTTGTCTCGACAAAAATTTTCGAAAAAATGAGCACATGCCAAGGTAGTAGGTCTTGGAAAATTTGTAATGGCACTAATCTTTTGAGGATCAGGTTTTATCACTATAATATCAGTTTTCATTAAATGTAACTACGTTCTGAGCGACTGCCTAGAAACAAGCCCACTTTCCACAAGATACAGTTTAACAGTCCTACTTTTTTATATTTTTTTTTAGAGTCCAAACTCAAAGATTCACAACTAGTATCGTTGGGGAGATTGCGAGCTAAAGAGTTTCCTGCTGTCCAGCTGCGCTTCACTTGGTATTTACATACATTACTGAGCATCTCAGAATAAAATTAGGCACAAATTAGCTAAGAAAACGGCAGTGAGGCTCACATAAGATTACAACCAGGATTTCGACTACCTCTCGTCGTGCCCTGAAATGAGAAATGTCCCACCACTATCCTTCCCAAACCTCCCACAGTGGTATTCCTCCGTCCACCACACCTGCACAATATTCTCGTTCATCGCTACACAACCCCTGCTCTTACCCCTGTAATAGACCTAGATGCTCGTACAAGCTAAATTGCAAGCACTGTGCTGCATTCTATGAGGGCATGACAACCAACAAACTATCAGCCCACATGAATGGCCACTGACAAACTGTGGCCAAGAAACAAGACGTGGACCATCCTGTTGCTGAGCACATTGCGAAACAACAAAGACATCATTTCAATGACTGCTTCACAGCTTGTGACATATGGGTCGTCCCCATCAACACCATCTTTTCTGAATTCTGCAGGTGAGAACTTTCCCTGCAATACATCCTACATCCGTGTAACCTCACGGCCTCAACTTTCATTAGTCGTTGTCCTCTCCCATCGAGCCCCTTCTCTTTCCCGCATTCCTCCCTCGCACTCAGTCTTTTTACTTCTGTCCTTTTCTGGTGTCTCTCTCCCCCTCCCCACCTCTGCCCTACCCACATTCCACCTCGTCCCTGCATGCCTCCAGTAGCACATAACTGTCCATCCCCCTAATCAACTATCCCTCCCTCCCCCAGCCTCCTCCTTACCCCCACTCAGTAGCCACTCCGATCATGCACTGATGCTGCAGTGTGGCCTCAGTTGCATGAGACTGCAGTCATATGTGTGTGAGTTGCGTTTGGGCGAGTGTGTGAGTGTGTGTGTGTTTCTCATCTGAATTTGACGAAGGCCTTACTGGCCAAAAACTATCTTTGTGACAGTCTTTTTGTTGTGCCTTACTGCAACTCAGTGTCTCTGCTACATGGTGAGCAGCAACTTTCCTTTTCACAATATTGTTACATTCCATCCTGGATTTTCCATTGTTGAATGTTTCGCCATACTAATAGACTCAGGCATGTTTTAAAAAAATTGATAAAACCTGGATGTTTTGACTAATAGTACTCTGTGCAGATTTCTTATGAGGTATTGTGTAGTACTCGATTTCGACAGTAAATAAATGAAATTCTAGACAGATGTGGGTCCCAGATGGAGGGAGGAGGTCCCACAGGAATGCTGTCACACAAAAAATTGTAACTGAGATGTGTGTGTGTGTTTACAACACAGTAAAATAAACACTCAACCATCGCCACAACCCATGTATGTGCGTGTGTGATTTAGCATTCACTTTGATACTTAGTATTGTGTGTGCTGACATTTGGAAGACGTATTGTCTGTAGTTACCATGTCTAGCTTGGGAGTCTGTATTATACACTCCTGGAAATGGAAAAAAGAACACATTGACACCGGTGTGTCAGACCCACCATACTTGCTCCGGACACTGCGAGAGGGCTGTACAAGCAATGATCACATACACGGCACAGCGGACACACCAGGAACCGCGGTGTTGGCCGTCGAATGGCGCTAGCTGCGCAGCATTTGTGCACCGCCGCCGTCAGTGTCAGCCAGTTTGCCGTGGCATACGGAGCTCCATCGCAGTCTTTAACACTGGTAGCATGCCGCGACAGCGTGGACGTGAACCGTATGTGCAGTTGACGGACTTTGAGCGAGGGCGTATAGTGGGCATGCGGGAGGCCGGGTGGACGTACCGCCGAATTGCTCAACACGTGGGGCGTGAGGTCTCCACAGTACATCGATGTTGTCGCCAGTGGTCGGCGGAAGGTGCACGTGCCCGTCGACCAGGGACCGGACCGCAGCGACGCACAGATGCACGCCAAGACCGTAGGATCCTACGCAGTGCCGTAGGGGACCGCACCGCCACTTCCCAGCAAATTAGGGACACTGTTGCTCCTGGGGTATCGGCGAGGACCATTCGCAACCGTCTCCATGAAGCTGGGCTACGGTCCCACACACCGTTAGGCCGTCTCCCGCTCACGCCCCAACATCGTGCAGCCCGCCTCCAGTGGTGTCGCGACAGGCGTGAATGGAGGGACGAATGGAGACGTGTCGTCTTCAGCGATGAGAGTCGCTTCTGCCTTGGTGCCAATGATGGTCGTATGCGTGTTTGGCGCCGTGCAGGTGAGCGCCACAATCAGGACTGCATACGACCGAGGCACACAGGGCCAACACCAGGCATCATTGTGTGGGGAGCGATCTCCTACACTGGCCGTACACCACTGGTGATCGTCGAGGGGACACTGAATAGTGCACGGTACATCCAAACCGTCATCGAACCCATCGTTCTACCATTCCTAGACCGGCAAGGGAACTTGCTGTTCCAACAGGACAATGCACGTCCGCATGTATCCCGTGCCACCCAACGTGCTCTAGAAGGTGTAAGTCAACTACCCTGGCCAGCAAGATCTCCGGATCTGTCCCCCATTGAGCATGTTTGGGACTGGATGAAGCGTCGTCTCACGCGGTCTGCACGTCCAGCACGAACGCTGGTCCAACTGAGGCGCCAGGTGGAAATGGCATGGCAAGCCGTTCCACAGGACTACATCCAGCATCTCTACGATCGTCTCCATGGGAGAATAGCAGCCTACATTGCTGCGAAAGGTGGATATACACTGTACTAGTGCCGACATTGTGCATGCTCTGTTGCCTGTGTCTATGTGCCTGTTGTTCTGTCAGTGTGATCATGTGATGTATCTGACGCCAGGAATGTGTCAATAAAGTTTCTCCTTCCTGGGACAATGAATTCACGGTGTTCTTATTTCAATTTCCAGGAGTGTAGTTACATTGTAAACATGTCAGCCCTTATCGGTAATAAAAGCGAAAAAGCAACATACACTTGAAAATCTAGATAAGATATATGGAAAATATGGAAAAAATGTTAAAAATACTGTAAAATCTCGATACCATATGATTATATGTGCTATCTGCGTTTACACTTGGGAGGTTCAAAAATTCAAATGGCTCTGAGCACTATGGGACTCAACATCTTAGGTCATAAGTCCCCTAGAACTTAGAACTACTTAAACCTAACTAACCTAAGAACATCACACACACCCATGCCCGAGGCAGGATTCGAACCTGCGACCGTAACGGTCCCGCAGTTACGGACTGCAGCGCCTGAACCGCTAGACCACTGCGGCCGGCACACTTGGGAGGTACCCATAACTTTTTGTGATATATGCATTAGATCGAAGTGCCTGGAAGTATCTAGGATACTTCCCTAGAAGGCTAAAAGCTTTTACCGAGGAACAGAAAACTATTAGATTGACAGCACTATTTGACCCAAAAAATGACTGAGGTATCTGCACTAAATGTTGAGAGACCCTGCTGACTCCTTGGAATAAATGTGTGGGGTTTGTTACATAGGAGGTGGAAAGAAGAGATATGCGTTACACATACACTTAGAAAAGCAAGTAATATGTATTTGGAATTACAATTAAATGAATACCCCAGCTGGATACAGGGGTTGATATACGTCAACGGGGCAGTTGAAAATGTGTGCCCGACCAGGACTCGAACCCGGGATCTCCTGCTTACCTGGCAAACGCCCTACCCATCTGAGCCACCGAGGACGGAGAGCATAGGGCGACAGCAGTGACATCTCTGGCACGCCTCCCGTGAGACCCACATTCCCAACCTATCGTCCCGCACTATAATCATAGTGCCCCTGCTTATTATACTCATTACTCGCGGCTTTTTGTCGATTCCCGTAAGAATTCTAGCACTGTTTGTGCATTCGCACAGAATAAGATGGTCAAATGGGCGGTGAGCCTTAACTACATATATGAAGATGGTATCTGTACTTTCCGAATCTGTTCTTACGGGAATTGGCAAAAATCCGCGAGTAATGAGTATAATGGGCAGGGCACCATATAGTGCGGGACGATAAGTTGGGAATGTAGGCCTCACAGGAGGCGTGCCAGAGATAAGTCCTTGCAGTCGCACTATGCACTGTGTTCTCGGTGGCTCAGATGGGTAGAGCGTGTGCCATATAAACAGGAGGCCCTGGTTCGAGTCCTAATCGGGGCAGACATTTTTAACTGTCCCCGTTGGCGTAAATCAACGCCTATATGCAGCTAGGGGTATTCATTTCATTGTAATTTCATTCTAACGAACTACATGGTCACTGATGGTGTCTGTTCCTTCAGACATGTCAGAAAGAACAGATACCATCTTCATATATAAATATGTATTTGGAATTCCAAATATATTTGGATGCAGTGTGAAGTAAAAACCATGGGTCGCATATTGGTGTTGCTACAAACTAAATTAACGCGAGATGTTACCTGATCCCAGATGTCATACATTTCTCTTCATGACTTACAATAGCACCTAATTCTATTTCTTGGCTTTTGCCTAATTTTTTTAAACCATTAATCCTACCTTTAATAATAGTTTTCGATTACTTTCTCCAGCAGTATCAGCTGTGGAAAATTTATTGCTTTCATCATCTGAGTGATACGGAGGGAAGTGGACATGCATTGGAGAGAGACAGCCAGATACACAGTCATTGCATATACTGCTCATAGCTCAACGTCATTATATGACAGGTCTGCCAGAAACTGCTGATTCAACAGTGTCATTCGATAGCTTTCCAAGAATGTGACCTCCTGTCGCCATCAACTGGTTTTAGTGTTTAATATTTTATCGTCATATATTACTATTATTATAACTATTATTATTATAAAATGTGATCAATTACACACATAAGTGCTCCTGGGCCTCTTTAAAGTAAATTCCTTCTGCAGTTTGAGCTTTGGGTAGCGCAATGCATAGATAAGAAAAATCAAGTCCACCTTACCTCTGATGCTGGGATACCCTCAACGCCATCTTTATTCTTTACCCAGACAGTGTTTTACTACTGATATTGATCATCGACTAAGCTGTGTTTGACAAGTGGGGGTCTCACGCAAAATGTTATCCATCAGTCTATAAAATTTAATTATTTAACATGGAAATCGAACACACAAACTCATGCTCATGCCTATGTGATCAGAAGTATCCGTACACTTGGCTGGAAGTGATTAACGAGTTCGTGGCGCCCTCCATCGGTAATGGAATTCAATATGGTGTTAGCCCACCCTTAGCCTTGAAGACAGCTTTCATTCTCGCAGGCATACGTTCGATTAGGTGCAGGAATGTTTCTTGGGGAATGGCAGCCCATTCTTCACGGAGTGCTGCACTGAGGTTTCGATGTCGGTCGGTGAGGCCTGGCACAAAATCGGCGCTCCAAAACATCCAGAAGGTGTTCTGTAGGATTCAGGTCAGGACTCTATGCAGGCCAATGGATGTTATTATCGTGTAACCACTCCGCCACAGGCCGTGTATCATGAACGGGTGCTCAATTGTCTTACAATTGCCATCGCCGTCCCCGAATTGTACTTCAACAGTGGGAAGTAAGAACGTGCTTAAAACATTAATGTGGGCCTGTGCTGTGATAGCGCGACGCGAAACAACAAGGGGTGCTAGCCCCACCATAAGAAACACGACTACAGCATAACATCACCGCCTCAAAATTTTTCTATTGGCACTACACACACGCTGGCAGATCACGTTCACCAGACATTCGCCATCCCACATCCTCCCATCGGATCGCCACAATGTGTACCGTAATTCGTCACTCCACACAACGTTTTTCCTCTGTTCAGTCGTCTAATGTTTACGCTCCTTACTCCACACGTCGTTTGGCATTTACGACCGTGATGTGTGGATTATGAGCAACCCCTCGACCATGAAATCCAAGTTTTATCACCTCCTGCCTAACTGTCATAGTACTTGCAGTTGATCCTGATGCAGTTAGGAATTCCTGTGTGATGGGCTGGATAGTTGTCTGCCTATTACGCATTACGACCCTCTTTAGCTGTCGGCGATCTTTGTCCTCAACAGATGAGATCGGTCTGTACGCTTTTGTGCTGAACATGTCTCTTCACGTTTCCACTTTACTATCGCATCAGAAACAGTGGACCTAGGGAGGTTGAGGGGTGTGGAAATCTCGCGTACAGACGTATGACACAAGTGACACCCAATCACCTGACCACGTTCGAAGTCTATGAGTTCCGCGATGCGCCCATTTATGCTCTCTCACCATGCCTAATGACTACTAAGGTCACTGATATGGAGTACCTGGCGGTAGGTCGTAACACAATAGCACCTAATATGAAAACCGTATGTTTTTGGGGGCGTCCAGATTCTTTTGATCACATAATGTATAAAATACTACAAAACAATTTATAAATACTTCTCGAAGAGTTCTATCGGTAATATTTTTTGCAACACTAGCACTAGGTAGCTCCTGCAGGGTCATAGATGGATTCTGCACAGTTTTTAGGTGCCCGATGCTGTTCTGCTCGTCATCCCTCACTGGAAAAGTAAAAAATTATTCCCACTACCTACCATTGCCATTATTATTATTTCCTCCACTTTCTCAGACGTTAAGTCCGGTTAAAAATGGAGTGACGCGGAGCTTGATCAAGCGTCACTTCCTTTTAACTGTACGGTATGTGTTATATTGCATTTAGGAACTTTCGGGTAATTGAACATGTATCAATAATTACGGATTTCTGTAGTTGTATATATATGTTTGGATGTAGCTGTATTGCATTGATGTACTGGTGGATATTGTGTGGTATGACTCCTGTAGTTGATAGTATAATTGGTATGATGTCAATTTTGTCCTGATGCCACATGTCTTTGACTTCCTCAGCCAGTTGGATGTATTTTTCCATTTTTTCTCCTGTTTTCTTTTGTATATTTGTTGTATTGGGTATGGATATTTCGATTAGTTGTGTTAATTTCTTCTTTTTATTGGTGAGTATGATGTCAGGTTTGTTATGTGGCGTTGTTTTATCTGTTATAATGGTTCTATTCCAGTATAATTTGTATTCATCATTCTCCAGTACATTTTGTGGTGTATACTTGTATGTAGGAACGTGTTGTTTTAAAAGTTTATGTTGTAGGGCAAGCTGTTGATGTATTATTTTTGCGACATTGTCATGCCTTCTGGGGTATTCTGTATTTGCTAGTATTGTACATCCGCTTGTGATGTGATCTACTGTTTCTATTTGTTGTTTACAAAGTCTGCATTTATCCGTTGTGGTATTGGGATCTTTAATAATATGCTTGCTGTAATACCTGGTGTTTATTGTTTGATCCTGTATTGCAATCATGAATCCTTCTGTCTCACTCTATATATTGCCTTTTCTTAGCCATGTGTTGGATGCGTCTTGATCGATGTGTGGCTGTGTTAGATGATACGGGTGCTTGGCATGAAGTGTTTTCTTTTTTCAATTTACTTTCTTCGTATCTGTTGATGTTATGTGATCTAAAGGGTTGTAGAAGTGGTTATGAAATTGCAGTGGTGTAGCCGATGTATTTATATGAGTGATTCCCTTGTGTATTTTGCTAGTTTCTGCTCGTTCTAGAAAGAATTTTCTTAAATTGTCTACCTGTCCATAATGTAGGTTTTTTATGTAGATAAATCCCCTTCCTCCTTCCTTTCTGCTTAATGTGAATCTTTCTGTTGCTGAATGTATGTGATGTATTCTATATTTGTGGCATTGTGATCGTGTAAGTGTATTGAGTGCTTCTGGGTCTGTGTTAATCCATTTCACTACTCAAAATGAGTAGGTCAATATTGGTATGGCATAAGCATTTATAGCTTTTGTCTTGTTTCTTGCTGTCAACTCTGTTTTCAGTATTTTTGTTAGTCTTTGTCTATATTTTTCTTTTAGTTCTTCTTTAATATTTGTATTGTCTATTCCCATTTTTTGTCTGTATCCTCGATATTTATAGGCATCCGTTTTTTCCATCGCTTCTATGCAGTCGCTGTGGTTATCCAATATGTAATCTTCTTGTTTAGTGTGTTTTCCCTTGACTATGCTATTTTTCTTACATTTGTCTGTTCCAAAAGCCATACTTATATCATTGCTGAATCCTTCTGTTATCTTTAGTATTTGGTTGAGTTGTTGATTTGTTGCTGCCAGTAGTTTTAGATCATCCATGTATAGCAGATGTGTGATTTTGTGTGGGTATGTTCCAGTAATATTGTATCCATAATTTGTATTATTTAGCATGTTGGATAGTGGGTTCAGAGCAAGGCAGAACCAGAAAGGACTTAATGAGTCTCCTTGGTATATTCCACGCTTAATCTGTATTGGCCGAGATGTGATATTATTTGAATTTGTTTGGATATTAAGTGTGGTTTTCCAATTTTTCATTACTATGTTTAGGAACTGTATCAATTTAGGATCTACTTTGTATATTTCCAATATTTGTAGTAACCATGAGTGGGGTACACTATCAAAAGCTTTTTGGTAATCAATGTATGCGTAGTGTAGCGACCTTTGTTTAGTTTTAGCTTGATATGTCACCTCTGCATCTATTATCAGTTGCTCTTTACATCCTCGTGCTCCTTTGCAACAGCCTTTTTGTTCTTCATTTATAATTTTGTTCTGTGTTGTATATGTCATTAATTTCTGTTTAATGACTGAAGTTAATATTTTGTATATTGTTGGTAGGCATGTTATGGGGCGATATTTATCTGGGTTCGCTGTGTCTGCTTGATCTTTAGGTTTCATATATGTTATTCCGTGTGTAAGTGTATCATGGAATGTGTATGGGTCTGCAATGTAACTGTTAAATAATTTAGTTAGATGTGAATGTGTTGAGGTGAACTTCTTTAACCAGAAATTTGCTATTTTATCATTTCCAGGGGCTTTCCAATTGTGAGTAGAATTAATTGCTTGGGTGACTTCATGTTGCAAAATTATCACTTCAGGCATTTGTGGTATCATCTTGTATGTGTCTGTTTCTGCTTGTATCCACCGTGCATGCCTGTTATGTTGTACCGGGTTTGACCATATGTTGCTCCAGAAGTGTTCCATGTCTGTTATGTTTGGTGGATTGTTTATTTTAATGTGTGTGTTATCTATTGTCTGGTAAAATTTCTTTTGGTTTGTGTAGAATGTTTGGTTTTGTTTCCTTCTATTTTCACTTTTTTTGTATCTTCTGAGTCGTTTGGCTAATGCTTGTAATTTCTGCTTCTTTTCGTCTAATTGCTCTGTCGCTTCTTGTTGTGAGATTTTACCTAACCTTTTTCGTTTTTTTTTCGAGATTTCATTTCTTATAAATTGTGTTAGCTGTCAGATGTCTTTTCTCAGTTTTTCTATTTTGATCTGTAGCCTGTGTTGACATGCTGGTTTTGTGGGTTTCTTCTGTGTGTTGGTTGGTTCTGACCTCTGCCTAGTGTGTATATTTAGTGTAGTGAGTGCTCCTATATAAACCAGTAGTTGTAACTCTTCCATAGTTGTGTTTTCATTTATTTTGTTGTGTATGATTGTGTTGATAGTTTTTATTGTTGTTTCGACTTGTGGGCTATTTGGTGGTCTATGCAAGAATGGTCTAATGTCTGTATTTGTGTCTTTGTATTCTATATATGTTAGCTGAAATTTTTCTTCTATATCTAACATCTGTGTCACTTCGTGTTCTGTTTGTGCTTGTTCTGGTGGCTGTCTTAAGATTTCGTTTTCATCTGATTGTTTAATTGGTGCGTGTTGTTCTTTGTTTGTTTGCTCTTGGATGTTTGAGTCCATTACTGTATTTTCTTCTTCTTCAGATTGCACATTATTTTGTTCCAGTATTTGTTGTACTTGTTGTTTGATGTTTTCTAATTCTGACTGGGGTATCCTGTTATTTTTTATTATTACACGGATCTGATCAGCTAGTCGTTGTTCTGTTAAAAATTTTAATTCTGGGTATCTGGTAATAAATGTTGTGTATACTTGTGATCTGTATCCAGTTGTGTTGGTTCCTAGGTTTGTTGCTTGGTAATAACAGAACATGAGGTGTCGATTAACTTCATCTGACCATCTCATCCTCTGTCTTTGTTTTCCTTCTTGGGTGGTTGCAGGAAGCATATCCTGCAAAACACCTCTATTTGGATTTAAATCATTTTGCAGTTGGCTAGCAGTGTCGTTACTATTGTGGGCGGGCATAGGGTTCAAGCGTCGTCCCCGACCATGTCGGCGCTTGTCCGAGGCTTCTTTAGTTCTGTCCTCAACCAACTAATCACACTAAAAGGGGGGTTAGCCCTATTAGTGGTTTGTTCTTTTCGTCGCCTTTTACGACTGGCAGAACATACCGGGGGCCTATTCTTTTCCCGGGCCTCCACGGGATTATTATTATTATCATTATTATTGCACAGGTGGTGCTTAGTGTGATAGCTACCGTACTCTCAGAAATCGATGGCTTCTGCAATAATGGGCTCTTCCAAAATATACTTTGGTATTCTTTGACTGAAGTGTCATATGCGTGGGTACCTTGTGCTACAGATACCAGTCATTGTGCGTAGTGAGTCTCAAAGCGTCTTTGTACACTGGATATGACAACTGCGAGATCGACCAGTGCACGCACCTACAATAACATACAATCCCGTAGATAAGAGCGATGAGGAGTAGCGGTGCCTGTACAGTCGTGAATAGATACCGTCCAGTCTGATGGCAAGAGACTAGGCATAAGAATAACCGTTTCCTGCTGGCTGAAATAAGCGAAGTAATACGGGTTGGTTGGTTGGTTTGGGGAAGGAGACCAGACAGCGTGGTCATCGGTCTCTTCGGATTAGGGAAGGATGGGGAAGGAAGTCGGCCGTGCCCTTTCAGAGGAACCATCCCGGCATTTGCCTGGAGTGATTTAGGGAAATCACGGAAAACCTAAATCAGGATGGCCGGACGCGGGATTGAACCGTCGTCCTTCCGAATGCGAGTCCAGTAAGTAATACGGTTTTTGGCTGTAAATATCAGTCCTTCCGGTGCGAGAAGTAATTCTAGTCTGAGACTTTCCAGAAGTCTGATGTTTGCAGAAGCGCTGACAGAATCAGTTGAGGTGAAACGCTGTAGTGGGAAAGGTGATTCATCAGGGGCGAAAAAGTGAGACTTATCTGACTGCACTGATCGTACCAGCATGATTTAAGATATTTCTTTTATTATTTTTCCATGTTTGTGTGTGCTCATTATAGCTGAATCCTGGTGTTTAATTTTTTCTTCTTCTCCTTCCTCTTCTTCTGTTGCAGATTTGATGGATGTGTGCAGACTGCTGCACGACCTGGGAAGATGATGGTGCATTCATCACCTCAGTCCAATCCAGCTACAATGTATTTGCTGCACCTACAACCACCGCCGTAAGCCGCCCCGTCGCGGTCACCACTGTAAGGGCCTATGACAGCTCACAATCAGCATCGACCTCCATTTGTAGGTGCACTCGATGAGAATATTGTGATGGATCAGCGGGATATAATATTGCAAGCAACTGTTGCAAGTAATGATGCAACGGGGAGCTCGTGGACTTTTTCAGATATTGCATTTTAGAAGGTAACTAAGAGTACTACAGACGCCTGCATATATTACTTTTTTATCGTTCTTCTTTCTTTGGAGATGAATTAAAGGCCATTGCAGATACAGAGTTGCTCCTTCAATTACTAATCCAGCACTCGACCCACCTATGATGCTTTCCGTCGGCCGGCCGCTGTGGCCGAGTGGTTCTAGGCACTTCAGTCCGGAACCGCGCTGCTGCTACGGTCGCAGGTTGGAATCCTGTCTTGCACGTGGATGTGTGTGATGTCCTTAGGTTAGTTAGGTTTAAGTAGTTCTATGTCTAGGGGACTGATGACCTCAGCTGTTAAGTCCCATGGTGCTCAGAGCCATCTGAGCTTTCCGTCGCCGCAGCCCAGCTTGTTAACTATACAGTTGGGTCTCTCATCGTAATTAGCATAGTATAAGGTGATGACATAAGCTCGTTTATCGATGCAGCAGAGCCCTGGACCATCTTGAAATGGTCATGGACCTTTAGAGCAGTAGACATCACTTAGACACTTTTTGGGCCTAGCAAGAGCAGTACCCCAGCGTGCTCTGTCATGCAATGAACTACTCTGTGGTTTCTGCAGCTTTTTGCTAACAGGGTATCACAAGACCGGTTCGATAATACGATAATTCGAATGTAATCTATCGACATCTTGCAACTGTTTTAGATGTGTATCAAAGCGTTTCGTAAAGGTTGCTCTCTGAAACTGTCAGTGACCCATTGTATCCTACCGTTAAGTGTAAGCTCTTTGCCTATGAAGTCATGCAGCCCCCAAAAGAGGGGAGTGATGATGGGGGGGGGGGGGGGGGGGAGAAGAGCATCATTCAAATTTGGGGGAGAATTGGTGTGATATCGCAGTGCTATGCAGCCACGGAATGGTTCAGACCTATTTTCAAGAGTGTCACATTTTTCCGATGTACGTGAAAGGGGGTCGGGTAGGCAGTCTTTTATGCTATAGCGATGTATACTAGCGTCTCTGTGATCCACTTAATGGAGGATCCAGTTTAATCCTCTTCCGAAAGATATTTCGGCTAAGAAAGGCATTAATGTCCAGATTCTAGAGGAGCAGGATCTATATGGATTTGCAATGTCTCTTCTGGTTAGCGAAAGAAATTATAGTATTCGTACTGAGCTTACAAATAAAAATGAAAGTTCTGATATCCATGGGCATTAAAATTTCCGAACCATGTCATTGTCCATAAAACTTGAGAACCTATCAAACTTCAAGATCCAGAACTATGATTCAACCTTTCATGTATACACCCTGAATGTTGATAACAAGCCAGATGTTGATCATACTCCATACTGCGCAGAATAAAGAAGGCAAGCATAAAGTAGATGACCTCCTCTACTTCCCAACATAATCCAGCCAGCTCCTCAAAAATATTGATTTATTATATTTGGATCACAAACATGTCCTGCCTACTTTCCTCACAACTGAGTGGACGAATTTGTTCAAGGTATTTTTCTAACAGACGCCTCAACTCTTTTATAAATAGTGAATATCCAGAAAAAAACATGTGACTTACAGCTGCAGTCAGGAACAGATACATGAGGAATGCCTACAGAGGTTTGAAGGTTCTTAAAATTTAAGAACGCCTATCGCCAAAAGCGCTGGATCTTCGTTTTGTATACCTACTTCCAGTGTCCCCTAACTCCTGTGGCGCACTGTAAGGGCGATCCGACTGACTCCCATACAGTCATCATGGAACTACATGTACCAGACATGACAGCATATCAACTTGTACACTCGCATGACTCCAGTCTGGGTGACCATCTTCCATGACAGGTCGCTGTGGAGATGGTTAAGGTTTCATTGCAACTAACAAATCTCATATACATGGTGATTCGAAAAACATTTACGAACTGATATGGCACATTGCGCAAAGAAGTATCAGCAGTCACATAGATACCGGAGTTCACAAACATCACAAAAGAAAAGAACGGTGAGTGTCCTCCTCGCAGATGGGGCTGCGTTCTCACTCAAGGATGTGAACCCATACGCTTCACAACATAAATTTACCCTTGACATACGGCCTGGCATCATCTGTGAATTTTTAGTTGGGCCGCACATTCTCCCAGGATGACTAGAAAGACCAGCATATCTCGTGTTCTTGGGAGACGTTCTGCAGGACACACTGAATGATGTTGCCGCCCCTATTCGTCGTCACATTTGATTTCAGCACGACGAAGACTTCACGCATTTCAACGGGCATGGGAGGGCACATCTTCAGGGAACCTTTGCAGGCGGATGGATTGGTCGTAGTATGCCAGTCATATGGCCACTGTGATCTGATCTGATTTGATTTGGCGAAGCTAAATTTCGTGAATCCATAGTTACTTTGTATAGATACAGACAGTTTCACCAGCTGAGTGAAAGGTGCTAGCCATATAAAGTAATTAAGTACAATCCCAAAGCATTCGACATGTTCGGATATGCGGCCGATAATCCCTTTGGAATAAGGCCTCAAAATAATAAATTAACGGCCTGTTGAGAAACGAGTTGAATAGTTCACAGAATGTTGAGTTTCTGAGGTTCTGATCAAATACGTAGACATACTGTATAGACGCATGTGTCACCAGAGCAGGTAGAGGGTGTGCATTGTGCAGCTTCAAAGGCTCTCACAGTTGAAGATCACCAGGGGTGAGCGCTAGTGAGTGTGGGTGTCACTCTGCATATAGAGTGATACATTGAACAAGAGGTCATGAGGTACATACTGCGCTGCAGCTGTCGTGACAGCTATTCGTAGGAGTGACTGAACGTCGATCCGTGTACTTATTTATTTATAAGTAGTGGGTATATGCAAGAGTGTGTGTGGAATAGTTGGATAAAGTGATTGGCACTGTTTTGTGTGTGTGTGTGTGTGTGTGTGTGTGTGTGTGTGTGAGAGAGAGAGAGAGAGAGAGAGAGAGAGAGAGAGAGAGAGTGAGTATACATGCCTGACTACACACAAAGTGTGCGGACGTACAGGGTACTTGTTTTAACTACAGGCAACTAAATATCTCGAAACCGACGCACTATACGAGGAAAAACGGTTCTAAGTTAGCAGTTAATGTTAGTAACGTGGAAAACTGTTTACGCTACAACTGACCACATCCTAACCACCCTTTCTGAGCGTATTTTCAAATGGGAACCCCCTGTTTTATTGCTTATTTGGTATCTACGCCAAAAACTAAGTACTGTCTACTAAAACCATTGGTTTCCATACGTAATAGATTGCGCTGTAATTGACAAATATCAAGTGTGTCTGTCTTTGCAGTTAGGAGGTGACGCATTAGATTCTACATTTCATTTAGCATGTAACTGTAAACCATTGTGTCTAACATTTCATATTGATGTTAATATGTTACTTGAGGAGTGTCGCAAATATGACTGTACAGTACAATTAATATAGATAGACATTGGTATTTCTGGTATATAAGCTACGTGATTTTCGTGCTATGCATCGTTTTCGAGATATTTATTTGTCACAAGTTAAAACAAACAAACTATATTGTATGCATACTATGTGTTCCTGCAAATCTTGTATATATTTGTTTGCGCGCGCGCGCGCGGGTGTGTGTGTGTGTGTGTGTGTGTGTGTGTGTGTGTGTGTGTGTGTGTGTGTGTGTTTTTGAATACGTGTTGTATTCTTTTTTTTTTCACCTGATGTTACTGGTCCTCGTGTCTCATGTATATATCCTTCACAGCAAGACATAACTCAAATCTAAATAGAAACAAAAGACTGAAATGCAAATACCACAGGGAAAATGATAAAACCAGCCGTGTAGACAGTGATTAAAATGAAATACACAGACAGATAATGTGAAACATAGCATTTAAGATATTCTTGTACCTGATAATCATAAGTCTCAGAAAAATTTACTATGTAAATAATCCCAAATATATATATCTCTAAATACACCAAAAAATTGACAATTATTGTACATTAATCCTTTCCCCAGGCTTCACCTATGTACACCTTTGACACCCATACTTAAAACAGCTCCTCCTCTTCCCTGACTCTGTATCCACCACTTCCTTCTTCCGTCCACTTCATCGTCTCGCCTCTGTCTATTTTATATTCTCCTCCCCACTCTCTGTCTCTCAGTTTTTCCTCCCCCTTTTCCTTGTCCATTTACTCCGCCCCCTCTCTCTGAGCATATCTATCTCACCCCTCCCAAGGTCCATATCATTATCTACTTTTACCTACTCCCACTCTCTTCACCTCTGTCTCGCCCTCTTCCTCTTCCACCTACTTTCTACCCGACTGCACCTTCCACCTGTCTCATTCACCTCCGATTCCTCCCCTCTCTCTGTCTGTTTCCTCCTCACCTTTACTCTGAACATCCCCCACTCTACATATCTCAGCCAGTCCCAAACCATTGTCATCAGCCCCTGAAACAGCACAATAAATTAGATTAATACTACTCCAACAATACGCCTGTCATGCAGGGCAGACTACGTGTTGAGGCACATAAAACCGTTTTGGACCATAATATGTATGGTTAGCTGAAAACGAGGTTGATTTAGCTGGCCGATAGTATTCCCACACAACATGCATGTCGCAAATGGCAGCCTGTAAGAGAGCAGCTGGATACAATAAGTTTTCTGCCAATATCTCTGTTTATATTGGAGATACGAGGTTGTAAAGCCCACAGTGCTGTTATGCATAAGGCCTGCTGTTTCTGTGCCAAATTAAAATTCAACTAAAGTCCATGGGCAGGTTCAGGAGAGTTCAAACATACACACATAACCCTTGCTTTATTTATACTATGGATCAGAAAATATTTTTGTAAAAAAAGACAGTGTGTATAACAGAGTAACTTGTAGAAAATTTGTTAGTACGCAAATGATTATCAATATAAATACATGCCGTGTATAAAAAATTGTATATAAAAATTGCTTTGTGAAAAACAAATTTGTAAAAAAATTATTAATAAAGAAACAATTGTAAATAATTATCAGTAAAAATTACTCTATTTCTATGTGATTAATTATTAATAAACAACAAATGATTTTAAACAATGTGTTTGCAAAAAAGAAATTGTGTGGATTTCATTATTGTTACTATTTAGAAACTTGCCACTACAGAATTATTGTTTGTAACAAACACCAACTCTCTCCACGGTACTCAGACCACAAATGTAGAGGCCTACACAACTGAAGTAGTTATAAAGCTCATTAAGCTGGAAATGAAGAGGTAGAGAAAGTATTTATGCCGATATTGAAAGGGTAATACAGAATCTAAAGGGAGACGGAAATCTAATACTTGCAGGGGAAGGAGTATAAGAAAAGGTTACAGGAGAACATAGGCTCGGGACAAGGAATGATAGAGAAGAAAGACTAATTGAGTTCTGTAATAAATTCAGCTCATAACAGCGAATACACTGTACAAGAATGACAAGAGGAGGAGGTATACTTGTAAAAAGGACGGGTGATACGGAATATTTCAGTTAGATTACACCATGGCCGTACACAGATTCAGAAATCAGATACGGGATTATAACGCGTACGCAGGAGCAGATGTAGACGAAGATCACAGTGTGGTAGTGATGAAGAGTAGACTACTGTTTAAGAGATTATTAAGGAAGAATCAATACACAAGGAAGTGGAATACGGAAGTACTAAGGAAATTCCAGAGACGCCCGAAGTCCTCTAAAACTATAGATACAGCAGTAAGGGATAGATTAGAAGCAGTACACTTGAAGAGGAACAGACATCTCTAAAAAGGGCAATTACAGAGATAAAAAAGAAGAACATGTGTACAAGGAAGGCAAATGCGAAGACACTATGAGTAACAGAAGAAATACTTCAGCAGATCGATGAAAGAAGGAAGTACAAAAATGTTCATGGAAATTCAGGAATACAGAAATACATGTCTCAGGACTACAGAAATAAAATTCACTGAGGAACGAAATAAATAGGAAGTGCAGGGAAGTTAAGACGAAATGGCTGCATGAAAAATGTGAAGAAATCGAAAAAGAAATTATTATAGGAAGGACTGGCTCAGCATATAGGAAAGTCAAATCAACCTTTGATGAAACTGAAAATAAGGATGGTAACATTAAGAGTGTAATGTAAATTCCACAGTTAAATGCAGAGGAGAGAAGCGATAGCTAGAAAGAGTACATTGAAGGCCGCTATGAGAGGAGAGATTTGTCTGATGTGATATAAAAAGAAACAGGGGTCGATTTAGAGAAGTTAGGGGATCCAGTTTTAGAATCAGAATTTAAGAGGGTTTTGGAGGACTTACGAACAAATAAGGCAGAAGGGATACATAACATTCTACCTGATTTATTAAGTTCATTGGGGAAAGTGGCAACAAAACGATCATTTACGTTGGTGGGTAGAATGTATGAGTCTGGCGACAAACCATCTGACTTCCGGAAAAATATCATCCACACAACTCCGAAACTGCAAGAGCCGACAAGTGTGAGAATTACCGCACAATCGGCTTAGCGGCTTGTGCATCTAAGTTGCTGACTAGGTTGATACACAGAAAAATGGAAAAATTTTTTAAGGGTATGTCAGATGACGATCAGTTTGGCTTTAGGAAAGGTAAAGGCACGAGAGAGGCAATTGTGACGTTGCGGTTGATAACGGAAGAAGGACTAAAGAAATATCAAGGCACGTTCATAGGATCTATCGACCTGGAAAAAGCGTTTAGCAATGGAAAATGCTGCAACATGTTCGAAATACTCAGAAAAATTGTAGGGTGAGACAGGTAATATACAAGAGCCAAGAAGGAAAAATTCATGTGGGCGGCCAAGAACGAAGTATTCGAACTATACAGGGTGTAAGACAGGCATGTAGTCTTTCTCTCCTACTGTTCAATCTGTATATCGAAGAAGCAACGATGGAAGTGAAAGAAATGTTCTGAAGTGGAATTAAGACTCAAGCTGAGAGGATACAAATGATACGATTTGCTGATTACATTGCTATCCTGAGTGAAAGTGAAGAAGAATCACAGGATCTGACGAATGGAATGAACAGTCCAGTGAGTACAGAATATGGATTGAGAGTAAAACGAAGAAAGACGAAAGTAATGAGAAGTAGCATAAATGAGAACAGCGAGAAACTTAACATCAGGATTGATGGTCAGGAAGCAGATGAAGTTAAGGAATTCTTCTATGTAGGCAGCAAAATAACAAATGACGGAGAACATCAAAAGCAGACTAGCACTGGCAAAAAGGGCATTCCCGGCCAAGAGAAGTCTACTAGTATCAAACATAGGCCTTAATTTGAGGAAGAAATTTCTGATAATTTACGTCTACGGAACAGCGTTGCATGGTAGTGAAACATGGACTGTTGGAAAACCGAAACAGAAGAGAATAGAAGCATTTGAGATGTGGTGCTACAGACGAATGGTGTTAGGTGGACTGATAAGGTAAGGAATGAGGAGGTTCTGTACAGAATCATAGAAGAAGGAAATATGCGGAAAACACTAACAAGTAGAAAAGACCGGATAGTTGGACATCCGGTATGACCTCAGGCAATGATTGCCATGGTAGTAGAGGGAACTGAAGAGGGCAAGAACTGTAGATGAAGACAGAGGTTGGCATACTTCCAAAACATAATTGACGACGTAAGTGTCAAGTGATATTCTGAGATGAAGAGGTTGGCACAGGAGAGGAATTCATGACAGGCCGCACCAAACCAGGCAGAAGACTGATGACAGGGAAAAAGGGTGGAGAGGGTGTTCCTCTAGATGACCTTGATCAATTAAAGGTAATTTCCCAGGGGGACGGGAGTGGGTGTTGAACTTTATTACAAGTAGCACAACTGAGTAACGTGACACCAGAGATCGTTATCAGAACCCTTGTCAGATGGTTATCTGTGTTGGTTCTCTTCTTAACAACCTACTGCTTTCATGCTGACAGCATGTACTTAACGTAAGTGGAAATGTTACGTTATTCAAATTAAGTACTAATACTTGGGAACCGATTATGGCACAGACTAATTTTTGAAAAAGAAACATGTTTGTGCTGTGAACTGATTGTATTTCCATCTAAAAATGAATTAGTTATTGTAAGTTCCTTGGAAAACGTTTATATGCTAACCTGCAGGTGTGCGATCATGTCTGTTAGTTAAAGTCGTGTGGGGACTTTTTGGGGACGTGCAATGTTGCTCGATAAGTGAAGTTTAGACTTCGTTTAAAATATTGTTGTTAAACTGCCTCTGAAACCTATCTTGACCTTAATTTCAATAAAATAGTATGACATCTTTTTTATTTCCAGACTGTCATTGTAGTGGCGATAAGACTTTTTATTTCATCACTTACTGTTGACTGTATGTATGTTAGAAGCTGCGGCCGACGATGAAGAAATCCCTTGAGAACATCGAGACAGCTACACGAGAAATTAGGTAAGCAAAGATCCTCCTGTCCAGCTAAGGAAGTTACAAGAAGTCTGCCTTACCTTCACGTTAAGAGTTGGCAAACGTAGCCCTCCACATTCAACAATTCGCAAAGAACAGTTTGTGTTATTAGCAAGTCAGATATAGTGATGTGTGACATCTCATCCTAATAAGTTAATTAGTTAATAAGAGGTAGTATCCACTACACACTGACGCTATTACAGTGTGAAAATGCACCTAAATGACGGAAATAACGCAACTATGAAGAAACAGAGTGTGTTTTCGGATGGCAAAATGTAGCACAAGTTACAGTAAATGACATTTTTTCCACCATCACCTAATGTTGAAGGGTGAATTTTGCAGTAATAAGAAACGGCTTCAACATGTCATCTGACCACCAACTTTCCCTAACATTGTCAAAATCTATGTAACAATGCAGATCCTGTATATAAGTAGGAAAAAGAAAGTTAATTATATTCGAATAACTTAATACATTTAATGTAGGATTTATTTGTCATCAGTGAAGCACATGCACTACACACGTAATTTACTACCTACGCATAAATGGCACAATTTATGTCGAAATGGGTCAAAAAGACCTATTTCGTAAGGAAGGTGTTTTTATTTACCCTAATACAGTCAACTTTCTTTCCCATCTTTACTACCTGTTTCCAGAGAGTGGGTGGGTGGGAAGGTGGGTGGGATGGTGTGTTGACGGAAATGTGGGTGGGTGTTTATTTATTTATTTATTTATTGTTCCGTGGGACCAAATTAAGGAGAAGTCTCCATGGTAATGGAACGAGTCTGGCACCAAATTAAGGAGAAGTGTCCAAGGTCATGGAACGAGTCAATACATGAAATTATAACACGATAGTAGAAAAAGATAAAATGAAATATAAGAAACATATTCAGGCGACAAGTCGTGAGTTTAAATAAGAAAATCAAGAATGTAACACTGGAATTTGCTTAATTTTTCAGCTCTTCCAGGAGCTCCTCGACAAAATAAAAGGAGTGAGCCATGAGGAAACTCTTCAGTTTAGAGTTAAAAGTGTTTGGGCTACTGCTAAGATTTTTGAGTTCTTACGGTAGCTTATTGAAAATGGATGCAGCAGAATACTGCACTCCTTTCTGCACAAGAGTCAAGGAAGTGCATTCCACATGCAGATTTGATTTCTGTCTAGTATAAACTGAGTGAAAGCTGCTAACTCTTGGGAATAAGCTAATATTGCTAACAAGAAACGACATTAAAGAAAATATATACTGTGAGGGCAATGTCAGAATTCCCAGACTACTGAATAGGGGTCGACAAGAGGTTCTGGAACTTACACCACATATAGCTCGAACAGCCCGTTTTTGAGCCAAAAATACCCTTTTTTAATCAGAAGAATTACCCCAAAAAATAATACCATACGACATAAGCGTATGAAAATATGCAAAGTAGACTACTTTTCGTGTTGAAATGTCACATTTCAGATACTGTTCTAATGGTAAATAAAGCAGCATTTAGTTTCTGAACAAGATACTGAACATGGGCTTTCCACAACAGCTTACTATCTAACCAAACGCCTAGGAACTTGAACTGTTCCGTCTCGCTTATAATATTGCCCATTCTGTCTGATCAAAATATCTGTTCTTGTTGAACTGGGAGCTAGAAACTGCAAAAACCGAGTCTTACTGTGATTTAGCATCAAATTACTTTCCACAAGCCACAAACTTATTTCACGAACTACATTATTTGATACTGTTTCAATATTACAAACAAGATCCTTCACTACCAAGCTGGTGTCATCAGCAAACAGAAATACTTTTGAATCACCTGTAATATAAGAAGGCATATCATTTATATAAATAAGAAACAGCAGTGGCTCCAGCACCGACCCTTGGGGAACGCCCCCACTTAACCGCGCTCCATTGGGACTGAAAATCACTACCACTCTCAATATTGCGGATAATTACCTTCTGCTTTCTGTTCTTAAAGTAAGAGACGAACCAATTGTAAGCTACTCCCCTTACTCCATAGCGGTCCAACTTCTGCAGTAATATTTTGTGGTCAACACAGTCAAAAGCATTCGTTAAATCAAAGAAAACACCTGCGTTCGCAACATTTTTTTTAATCCGTCCAAAACATCACAGAGAAAAGAGAATTTAGCATTTTCAGCTGTTAAACCATTTCTAAAACCAAACAGTACATTTGGCAGCAAATTATGTGAATTTAAATGCTCCAGTCACCTTGTATGTACAACCTTCTCGATAACTTTAGAACACCGATGGCATAGAAATAGGCCTAAAATTGTCTACATCACTCCTGTCTCCCTTTTTATAAAGTGGCTTCACTAGCGAGTACTTTAATCGGTCAGGAAACCGACCACTCCTAAAGGAATAGTTACAGATATGGCTAAGTACTGGGCTGACATACATAGAACAATACTTAAGTATTCTGCTAGATACCCCGTTATATCCATGAGAGTTCTTGGTCTTTAGTGATTTAATTACTAACTCAATCTCCCTCTTGTCAGTATCATGGAGGAGCATATCAGGTAACAGCTTCGGAACACTTTTTTCTAAGAGCGCTATATGATTACCTGTTGGGACTAGGTTTCTATTTAGTTCACCTGCTATATTCAGAAAGTGATTATTAAATACTGTACATATATGCGACTTATCAGTAACACGGACATTCCCACTATGCACCGATTCTCTATCCTTGACCTGTCTCTGCAAACCAGTTACTTCCATATGGTTTTAATTTTATCCTGAGACTTAGCTATTCTATCTGCATCCCATATACTTTTTGCCTCCCTAATAACATTTTTAAGCACCTTCCAATACTGTTTGTAATAGGCAGCTAAATTTAGATTTTGACTGTTTCTAACGTTTTGATCTAATTGCGACTTTGTTCTACAAGATATTCTTATCCCTCTAGTCAGCCACCCAGGCTGCCTGTTTGTGCTAGTACCCTGTTCTCAACCTTCTAACGGAAAGCTACTTTCAAAGAGCACGAGAAAAGTCTTGAGGAAAACATATTTATCATCTACTGTATCAGCACTATAAACATCTTGCCACTCTTGTTCCTTGATAAGGTTTACAAAGGTCTCTACAGCAACTGGACCAGCTTTCCTAAACAGTTGATGACAATATTTAACACGTGTTGCAGCACAAAAATCTTTTAAGAGTTAAAATTTGTGCATCATGATCTGAACGGCCATTCACCTTTTTGCTAACAGAATGCCCTTCTAGTAATGAGGAATGAACAAAAATGTTGTCTATGGTTCCCTTGCACTCTCGTTGGAAAGAATACGGTTTGCATAAGATTATATGAATTAAGGAGGTCTGCCAGCATCCTTTTCCTTGCGCAATCACTTATACAATTAATATTGAAGTCACCACATATAACAAACTTTTTGTATTTCCTATAAAGTGAACCAATAACCTCTAGCTTTAGCAAAAATGTTGTGAAATCGGAGTCTGAGGATATATAAATAACAAAAGTTAGAAGTTTAGCTCCATTAAATTTAACCACACCTGCACAACATTCAAACACCTTTTCAGTGCAGTACTTTGAACTTCAATCGACTCAAATGGGATGCTGTTTTTCACATACATGGCTACTCGCCCACACTGCAAAGAGCTCCTAGAAAAGCTGCCAGCCAACCTGTATCCTGGCAAAGGAAGCCTCTGAATTATCTCCTTATTTAAGAAGTGTTGAGATATACCAATAATTTCAGAGTCAACATCTATAAGCAGTTCACTAACTTTATCTCTAATAACTTGCATATTTTCATGAAATATACTAATTCCCTCATTACTCGGATACTTAAGCTTTGTCGAAAGTGGTTCCTTTGTTAGAGAGAATTCCCTTAAGCAGGAATATCTATCAGCTGACTTCAATCTAAAAAAGCTGCAACACCCACTACTACAGGAATTTTCCCATGAGTGATCCCACCACCCCCACCTATGGTGTCACCTATAAGCTTTACCAACCTCCCCTTCCCATACCTGTTGAGGTGCAGGCCATGTCTAGTGAAACCCGTCCTGCTGATAGACTCCACCGACACCACTGAAATGTGACCCATGTCTTCTGTCATCAGCGCACCCCCAAGTCTCGTGTTATTACGCCTGACGGCTGTATTAAGATGAGGCCGATCGTGACGCTGAAACAGTCCCACGAAATGCACATTCGTGTTGCCAGCCTCAGTGGCCATCTTTTCCAGGTCACCATCTATGTTATACTCCCCATCCCTGTCAATACTATTACCAGCCCCACTCACAATCACTACGTGATCCTCTAGTAAAATCCCTACATAACCCCCCTATGTTAACAGTCACCTGAGCCAATTCTGCATCAGGGCTCACAATGCTGGTGACGTGGTACTCACTCCCCAACACTTCGTGCAACTGCTGGCCGACACCTCTGTCATGAGAACTACCTAACAGCAGAACCTTCTTCTTTCTCTTAGACTTTGCAACTGTCCTAGCCACCGTAACTGCTGAGGTCTGCTGCATACTTCCTACATCTACAGCTACTAGAGATTCCTCTTCACTAGACTGTGACAGTTGGTCATATCAATTGCAGACACCAATAGTAAAACTATCTGAAAATCTCCTTCTCCCAGCAGATCTTTTGCCAACAGCCAGCTCCCATTCCCCAACCCCCTTCTCCCTTCTCATCCTATCTAGCTCCTCCTGTGCGTTTATCAACTGCACCTGAAGGGCACAGGTCTTACCCTCCAGGCCCTCTATCAAGTTACTCTTGCTACATAACCTGCAGTTCCAGCAGAAGATCTAAGCACAATGCCCACTGGCTTCCCACTGCATTCCCCCCAGTGAAAATACTTCGAACAAGTCTCACACCGCAATCCACTACTCACGAACCTACGGCAAAGCCCACACTTCTCACTCATGGTAAAATTTTACAGTTATTGAAACAAGAAAAGTATTTATCTAAGAATGAGATTTTCACTCTGCAGCGGAGTGAGCGCTGAAATGAAACATCCTGGCAGATTAAAACTGTGTGCCGGACCGAGACTCGAATTCAGGACCTTTGCCTTTCACGGGCAAGTGTTCTACCAACTGAGCACTTGGTGCTCTACCAACTGAGCACTTGGTAGAGCACTTGCCCGCGAAAGGCAAAGGTCCCGAGTTCGAGTCTCGGTCCGGCACACAGTTTTAATCTGCCAGGAAGTTTCATACTTTATCTAAGTTCCACTACTAAAATAAGAAGATGTTAAAATACTGACTACAATAATTACAAACTTACTCTACAAGGGAAATAGCTATTATTATTAACAGATTATTCAACAACAAATGAGAATGTAACAAAAGACTAACACAGAAAGAAAATCAAACGTTTAATGACACAGTAACGAAACTGAAAACAGTTCCCAAAAAGTTCTTCTGAAATTATTTCACCAGAAAACACCAAGAACACCGGTTGAAGAATACTAAAGTTCCTAAATAAACCACTATACACAAAAAATTAATTAGTACTTAGCTTTCGGTGCGCCTTTACAGCTGCAACTGGTTAGCGCGGAATGTAAACACAGGTAAGAGGTTAATTTGCTCGATACGAAACACCCACAGATAATAGCTCACAGCACAAGAAAGGCAGTGGTGAATGAATAAACCACTAATAAGTCACTTATATAGTACATGTTATCACAAAAACCGTTAAAATATGTATCTGAAACCCAAAAATATACAAAAACGTAGAGAGCGATCTCACACGCAGTCACGCTCTTATGACATCACACCAAAGATTTGGGTGAATACGTGTAGTGTGAATTCAGCTCCAGTGTATCAAGAGTATTTCATACAGACGTAGTTTCATATTGTGAATCTAACCTTTAGGTAGCTCCTGCTAAAACCAGAGAAACTGGTCAGTGGTCTCATCTTTCATTTACAGGTGGCTGGTTGGCAACGGTTCTCTCCCCAACCCGTAGCGTTGGCTCGAAGCGTCTCCTAACAAGGAAGTCAGGCACTTTTCGGCGAGAGCTGCTAAGTTATGGACGCACTTCCGTGAGCACTCGCCAACATCGTGGAAAAAGCTTACGGTTAGAGTTCTTTGGTATAGTTTGCAGTTAATTTGGAGAGATAATGAAAAGGTTTTGTGATTTTTATGTATTCCAAATTTTTCTTGGATAAATTCGTCCGTGAAATGCAGTTCCTCTTTGGGCCTTACTTTCTTCCGGGGGGATGACCATTAAGCTTGCAGTGTTCTGGTGATAATGAAAGTGCAAATTGGGCGATTCTATTTGCAATATATTTCTGTGTTCTTCCTACTCGCATGCTGTTCCCTTTGTCTCTGTTTTTTCTTACTTTTAGTGTGATTTCATTTGTGAATAATAAACTGGATTCTGACCATCAATCAATGTCGTAGTTCTGAAACAGAGAATTATTAATCCATGGGCAAACTTAAACGACAGATCTCAATCCATGAGTCTGATGAGTACTTTTGCCTGTGTGTTGGTCTTATTTATTTCACAGATTCTGCATTTACGTAACACAGAGTTCATTCTGGCCCTCAGCCTACCACAAAGCTTCCAGTGCAGGATCATCGACCTGTGGATCTGCTTAAACAATATATCTGAATCCCCTGAGTGTAATGTGTATCAACATATGTGTATATACCTTATTTATTACGCAGTTTCTGAATTTGAAAGACAAATTTCTGACCTTCACCCGACAGCATAATGTGTATATGGATACTACTGCAGTACAATACGAACAGACTCTTGAGCTCATTATAGTGTAAGATAGTTATAACATTAATTTCATGAGCAATAGATATCCAGATGATTGATCATAACCCACCCCCCTCCCCCACCCCCATGAACCATGGACCATGCCATTGGTGGGGAGGCTTGCATGCCTCAACGATACAGATAGCCGTACCGTAGGTGCAACCACAACGGAGGGGTATCTGTTAAAAGGCCAGACAAATGTGTGGCTCCTGAAGAGGGGCAGCAGCCTTTTCAGTAGTTGCAGGGGCAACAGTCTGGCTGATTGACTGATCTGGCCTTGTAACACTAACCAAAATGCCCTTGCTGTTCTGGTACTGCGAATGGCTGAAAGCAAGGGGAAAATACAGCCGTCATTTTTCCTGAGGGCATGCAGCTTTACTGTATGATTAAATGATGATGGCGTCCTCTTGGGTAAAATATTCCGGAGGTAAAATAGTCCCCCATTTGGTCCTCCGGGCGGGGACTACTCAAGAGGACGTCGTAATCAGGAGAAAGAATACTGGCGTTCTACGGATCGGAGCGTGGAATGTCAGAACCCTTAATCGGGCAGGTAGGTTAGAAAATTTAAAAAGGGAAATGGATAGGTTAAAGCTAGATGTAGTGGGAATTAGTGAAGTTCGGTGGCAAGAGGAAAAAGACTTCTCGTCAGGTGAACACAGGGTTATAAATACAAAATCAAATAGGGATAATGCAGGAGTAGCTTTAATATTGAATAGGAGTGTGGGTAAGCTACTACAAACAGCATAGTGAACGCATTATTGTGGCCAAGATAGACACGATGCCATGCCTACTACAGTAGTACAAGTTTATATGCCAACTAGCTCTGCAGATGACGAAGAAGTTGATGAAATGTTTGATGAGATAAAAGAAATTATTCAGGTACTGAAGGGAGACGAAAATATAATAGTCATGGGTGACTGGAATTCGAGAGTAGGAAAAGTGAGAGAAGGAAACGTAGTGGGTGAATATGCATTGTGGGAGAGAAATGAAAGAGGAAACCGTGTGGTAGAATTTTGCACAGAGCATAACTTAATCATAGCTAACACTTGGTTCAAGAATCATGAAAGATGGTTGTATACATGGAAGAACCCTGGAGATACTAAAAGGTATCAGGTAGATTATATAATGGTAAGAAACAGATTCAGGAACCAGGTTTTTAATTGTAAGACATTTCCAGGGGCAGATGTGGACTCTGACCACAATATATTGGTTATGAACTGTAGATTAAAACTGAAGAAACTGCAATAAGGTGGGCATTTAAGGAGATGGGACCTGGATAAACTGAAAGAACCAGAGGTTGTACAGAGTTTCAGGGAGAGCATAAGGGAACCATTGACAGGAATGGGGGAAAGAAATATAGTAGCAGAAGAACAGGTAGCTTTGAGGGATGAAATAGTGAAGACAGCAGAGGATGAAATAGGTAAAAAGATGAGGGCTAGTAGAAACCCTTGGTTAACAGAAGAAATATTGAATTTAACTGATGAAAGGAGAAAATATAAAAATGCAGTAAAGAAAGCAGGCAAAAAGGAATACAAACGTTTCAAAAAAGATATCGACGGGAAGTGCAAAATGGCTAAGCAGGCATGGCTAGAGGACAAATGTAAGGATGTAGAGGCTTATCTCATTAGGGGTAAGATAGATACTGCTTACAGGAAAATTAGAGAGACCTTTGGAGAAAGGAGAACCACATGCATGAATATCAAGAGCTCAGATGGAAACCCAGTTCTAAGCAAGGAAGAGAAATCAGAAAGGTGGAAGGAGTATATACAGGGGCTATATAAGGTCGATGTACTTGAGGACAATATTATGGAAATGGAAGAGGATGTAGATGAAGATGAAATGGGAGATATGATACTGCGTGAAGAGTTTGACAGAGCACTGAAAGACCTGAGTCGTAACAAAGCCCCCAGAGTAGACAACATTCCATTAGAACTACTGACAGCCTTGGGAGAGCCAGTCCTGACAAAACTCTACCATCTGGTGAGCAAGATTTATGAGACAGGCGAAATACCCTCAGACTTCAAGAAGAATATAATAATTCCAATCCCAAAGAAAGCAGGCGTTGACAGATGGGAAAATTACCGAACAATCAGTTTAATAAGTCACAGCTGCAAAATACTAACGCGAATTCTTTACAGACGAATGGAAAAACCGATTGAAGCTGACATCGGGGAAGTTCAGTTTGGATTCCGTAGAAATGTTGAAACACGTGAGGCAATACTGACTCTACGACTTATCTTAGAAGAAAGATTAAGGAAAGGCAAACCTACGTTTCTAGCATTTGTAGACTTAGAGAAAGCTTTTGACAATGTTAATTGGAATACTCTCTTTCAAATTCTGAACGTGGCAGGGGTACAATACAGGGAGCGAAAGGCTATTTACAATTTGTACAGAAACCAGATGGCAGTTAAAAGAGTCGAGGGGTATGAAAGTGAAGCAGTGGTTGGGAAGGGAGTGACAGAGGGATGTAGCCGATCCCCGATGTTATTCAATCTGTATATTGAGCAAGCAATAAAGGAAACAAAAGAAAAGTTCGGAGTAGGTATTAAAATCCATGGAGAAGAAATAAAAACTTTGAGGTTCGCCGATGACATTGTAATTCCGTCACAGACAGCAAAGACTTTGAAGAGCAGTTGTACGGAAGGGATAGTATCTTGAAAGGAGGGTATAAGATCAACAACAACAAAAGCAAATCGAGGATAATGGAATATAGTCGAATTAAATCGGGTTATGCTGAGGGAATTAGATTAGGAAATGAGACACTTGAAGTAGTAAACGAGTTTTGCTATTTGGGGAGCAAAATAACTGATGATAGTCGAAGTAGAGAGGATATAAAATGTAGAAAGGCAATGGCAAGGAAAGCGTTTCTGAAGAAGAAGAATATGTTATCATCGAGTATAGACTTAGATGTCAGGAATTCGTTTCTGAAAGTATTTGTATGGAGTGTAGTCATGTATGGAAGTGAAACATGAAAGATAAATAGTTTAGACAAGAATAGAACAGAAGCTTTCGAAATGTGGTGCTACAGAAGAATGCTGAAGATTAGATGGGTGGATCACATAACTAATGAGGAGGTATTGAATAGAACTGGGGAGAAGAGAAGTTTGTGTCACAACTTGACTAGAAGAAGGGATCGGTTGGTAGGACATGTTCTGAGGCATCAAGGGATCACCAATTTAGTAATGAAGGGAAGCGTGGAGGGTAGAAATCGTAGAGGGAGACCAAGAGATGAATACACTAAGCAGATTCAGAAAGATGTAGGCTGTAGTAGGTACTAGGAGATGTAAAAGCTTGCACAGGATAGAGTAGCATGGAGAGCTGCATCAAACCAGTCTCAGGACTGAAGACCACAACAACAACAACGATCATAACCAAGCAATTAGTAACTGCTTCGTCCTTGCACTCACTCTGAAACTCTCAAGGAATCTAAATTGACTATGAACCTTGACTGTACCCTATATTAAACTAAGTCGGGTATTGTGGCAATTAAATTAGTGAAACACCAAAAGATACTACACTGCTCACGACTTTATTTTCACTATCTCCCTGTGCCGATAGAGTAATCAGTAAATCACTATCACTGTTTGTAATGTAACTTTTCCTTACCGGAAGAATAAAATTCTGGAAAAAAATATTTAGATAAGACAGAAACGTGTGCAGTGGTTTTAAGAATGGTTTGCCTAGGGGAAAAGCACATCATACGTGCTATGACACGATGCAGTTATCAGAATAACATACAGTACACACATACATCATTATGTATTTTTGCTTCTTAGCAACACAATTCCATAGTGCAATACATCAGACCCTGGCAGCTACTGCCCACCATCAGTATTTGAAATCTATTATGCCGTGGTAATATTGTGTTAGTTTCCCAGCTAAAAATGTGGTTACAAATATTAATCCGGACTCCAAGAAAGGAATTGCAGTTTCAACTGTGTTTGCAAGCAGTATTTGGACAACACGACACGATATAGCATTCAGTCGTCCGGCTCCTAAACAATGAAGATGTGCGATAGCCGCCATGGTCTGATATACTCCGCGAAGACACCGTATTGGTAAGAAGCCAAAATACGTGATGATGTAAGTATGTGCCTTTCGTTACTGTGATAACTGCATCGTGCCATAGCACTCGTGACGTACTTTTCCCGAAGCAAGCCATTCTTAAACGCACTGCTTAAGCTTTAGTCATATCTAGAGACTGGATTTCTTCCAAATTTTACTCTGCCAGTAAGGAAAAACTACAAATTATCTGTGTTATAGAATGAGACTTCTTATCATTCACTTTGCTGGGTGGTTTGCATTGTTTGATACGTAATTCATCCGACTAACGTACAGGGGGTGAATATGACGCACATGACCGAGCCTGACTATGAAAGATCGATGTGTCAGGTCAATCGAAATGTGAAATGAGTAGAGACAGCTTTCAATATAAGAATCTTGGACTATACTTACAAAGATTTTCAAAATATTACTTTTAACTGTAAGGAGTTTAGAAATACCGTTCCCGACCTAAGTATTCTGTTCTTTCCTGGTTTACTCTTAAAAACGTAACTTCACTTTTAAACTTACTTATATTAACCGCACCTTATTTTACTTTTTACAGTTCCAAACAACTATTTCGTTTTCTGTGAGACGTTTTAACAAACAAAAGACTGTCCCTACAGTGCTGGTATTGCGGAGGAGAGCGTGATGTTCGTCTGTCTTTCAAAGCGTTTTTAAGACTGAAATTCCCTCTCTGCAGGCGTTCAGCTGCTATTGTAGGGGAACGAGACTACATGATGAAAGGTGGCAGTGAAAAAGAAATGTCTTCGGACGTCTGTGATTCGCTCAGGGCCCATCAAACTACAAAAGTATCGTGCCCCACTTTTAGCACAGGTTTTTATTTTATTTCATTTTAATGTGGATAATAGAGCACGTTTTTCTGAGTAAAGAAACATCAGTGCCTGCTAACTGAGAAGATACGCCAGCATCTACTGTAATATTTTATGAAGTGCCGGAACTCCTCCAAGAAATGTTAGGCTAGGAGATGTAAATGCGTTTTCTGCGCTGATGGATTTTCCAGTGTACCTATCCGCGATCGTTCGGCGGAACACATGTTTTGAGTTACTTCATACCTCATGCTTCAGGTGAGGAGTAATTTTCCTTTCACTTGTATTTGTAATATAGATATATTAAACAAAGTATTTTCTACATTTGTTTCTGCACGAGTAATCTTGGTCTGCTGTGCATTCGGAAGAGTATAATACTAATTTTACCTGTTCATTTATTTTCATTTCTTTATTTACCAATCAATACCTAGTTATGGAAAAGTGAGATATAGGAATACAGATATAGGAATATTTTGGAGATGACCTCCCCTTTTACCCTTCAAAGAAGGGAAAACCTGCTGAAAACCTGTGTTGAAACCGAAGTACAGACGGGTTTACTGGACCTAATTTTACGTCAGAACTGAATAGTGGTACCATGCCGTTATGAAAATATGAACTGCACTTGATCCAGAGATTCAGTGTAGGAGTGCTATCCAGCAAGCTTGTAAGAGGTCCATGAATAAGGAATTTGTTGCTAGCGCACTCGAGCAGATGTAATTTCGATGGATTGCTCGCGCTGCGTGCGATATGTAAGCTATAAGAGAATCTCAGACCAGAGAGCAGTGTTGTATGCAGTAAGAGCAGTGTCTGTAGCAGTAGGAGTAAGTAGTTGCCAGTCGTTTGTGTGGAGTTGGCTGTTCCGGTCGTGGGGAGCCTGCGCATTGTAGTATAAGGTAAAAGCAGCCTCTCGCATATGTAGTGTTGTTATATCAAGTCCCATGTAAATGTTCAAAAAAATCTCTTAATAATAATCTTTCTTATAAAAATTAACTTTTGACAATTATTCATCTCAATTTAAAGAATTTACTAATTTTTCCAACCCATGGTCATCTCGATTATTGCAAAGAAAAGTCAGTTGCTCTTTTTATGCATGACAAATCTATCGGCCAGCATTGCACTGGGCTGTGCCAGAAAAATTTCTTATAGGAACATATATATATGCCTTATCCTGTTTTTATTTACTTAATGTTAAATGTAGTTTGCATCTGGCGCAACGCATTTACTAACTTCTCAATCTTTCTTTCACAGATCATCGGCAATTTATTGCTCTTTGTTGTTATTGTATTTGTTACACTTTTGCCTTGTCTTTGATTGATTTTGTGCTTAATTTTGGTTTGTGAAAATGCCGCGAAAAACTGCTAACAGTACATCGAGATGAGCAATGAGTGAAAAAGCCGACTCCAATAATGTGACCGGTAATACTAGCGACACTCAGTGTCATAGTGGTAATCCTCTAATTACAGATAATCAGTGCGTGCCGATCACTAGTAATGATTTTATTCCAAATGATGAACAAACACACTCAGTTATGTCCACACTTAATTTAACGGCAATTGATGACGGGGCACGTTCCGTTACAATGAACGCTGTCCAGTTTGACATACATGATTGACAAAATTTACACAGTCAACAGATGAAAGTTTTTAACGAAAATAAACAATGTAGTCAAAATACGTCAGATTTATTTGATTCCTACGTAGTGACCAGCAGTGCACATCGAATTAGGAAACCTTTTCGTTAATCAGACAATGACCAAATGGTTACATAATACGTGACAAATGCAGACACACGTTCACACAGCACAGAAAATAGAGTCGCTAATTTTGGCATGGATGAAGTTGTAGCATTATTGCTACAACTTAATGAATCGTACAAACAAGGCAACGAAAAATACGATTACCATTACAAACAACTTAATGATAATCTCAAACAGCGGAACGAAATACTAGACAACCATTTCAAACAACTTAATGAATCATACAAACAACGTAATGAAAATCTCAAACAGTGCAATGAAAAACTAAACAACAATTTCAAACAACTTAATGAAAAACAAGTCAACAATTATAAACAACTTAATGAAAATCTCAAACAGTTGAATAAAAAACACGACAACCTTAATGAATCGAACAAACAACTTAATGAAAGCTTCAAACAGTCGAATGAAAAACACGACAGGTCGTTTAAACAAGTTAATAAAAACTTGACACCCCTACTGAACAGCTTAATGAGCATATTACGGTCATTTCCGTGCAATGTAATGATACTAAAGAACAATTACATGAGGAAATTAAGGCGTGTGCTATGAATAATAGTGAAGAGTTACGTAGTACACATGCAGCCACAACAAAATCACTTAGAGATGAAAGTAGTACAGTCGCTAAACAATGTTCTGAAAACGCAACACAGTTACGTGACGAGTTTAAATTATTGTCAGCGGAACTTTCACGCACTCCGGATGCGATAGTTGATAAGAAATGTGAACAACAGAACAGCGAAATTGACGAACGTTTTAAAGTGGCAGAAACGAAAAATATTTCAGCCTTTAACACGTCACAGCATACCACACTTTCCGAACATGTCTCACACTCACACAGCCAGTGTAACTTAGGTAATTTACAAAGAGTACGTGACTTGGATTTCGGGCAAACACAGACAAACGGATTATCATGCAATCCTGAACGTGCTCAGACATACTGAGACGGTTCGTGATGTACCCGTGTCCAGTTAATGGCTGACGCTACAGATCAGTTTGCATGGAGATGAATTTATTTATGAAAATACAAAGTGCAATCACCAACAAACTTTACATATTCACATACTCCTTTACCTTTAACCCAAATGAATACAGACGCATTTAAAGATATTTTTCTCTTATTACGACTATACAAAGACAATGCTGAAGTAGACATATAAGCTGATTTACCAAAGTCTTTATTTGCAAGTTCTGCCATATGGTAGGTACGATAGGCAATAATGTCTCTATCAACAAAACTTTCAAGTCCAGGCACACTAGGCACTCCTGTTCCTCCACGTACAATGGCTACAGTAAGCCAACCATTACCGTGTGAGAAAGTATCATTAATGTCAATACTAAAATTAAGTCTACAACCACAGAAAACACAAGGTCCGTCGACAAGTGCAGTAACAGCAACACTCTTCACTGGAATGCGATTCTACTTGTCGCCTGCTGTTGTGGAGAACTCGATGTTCTCGATGGTTTTATATACTGTCTGTTTAGAACGGCGACGAATTCTCCCGTAAGGCATCGTGACGGCATTCAATGCAGTTGCCTGTGCAGCAGCAGCAGCGCGAATGAGCCTCTGCGCCGCTCTCGCTCGCTTATATAGTATATGCGGTGGCTTGGACTTAGAATATTTTCACAGAGCCAGCGGAGCGTTAGTATTGACATTAATGATACTTTCTCACACGGTAATGGATGGCTTACTGTAGCCATTGTACTTGGAAGAACAGGAGTACCTAGTGTTCGTGGACTTGAAAGTTTTGTTGATAGAGACATTATTGCCTGTCGTACCTACCATATGGCAGAACTTGCAAATAAAGACTTTGGTAAATCAGTTAATGTCTACGTCAGCATTTAAGTTTTTTAATAATAACAGAACACAGATTCACCCTTTGGATTGTATACAACGATTTACTTCTGCATTTTCACCGGCACTGCCTGTAACGCAGAAAGTAAAATTTATTTGCAGCACGTAAGCGACCTCAGGGGATTCATTACACTTCAATGAATATGTGCCGTAGCGTGCACAGGGCCCCGAGCCGCAGTAGTGCTATTTTCTCTCTAGTTTTCTGCACTACTGCCTTCAACTATCGATGTATCTAGGATTAGAAATGAATAAAGAAAACCTGATACAACAAGTTTTACCTGAAAGTGACAGTTACCATTATACGTTACAGAAATTACAACCACGAGAGCTTCAATACCAGACAAAAATTTCAGCAATCGCAGACACATGTTGATAACAATAGAGGCTTTTCCCTACAACAGCAACAAAACCAGCCGAATAGTATACCTAACCAACAACGTGGTTTGCAAGATCAACCAAGCTTTAATGTTTCGCTGCCTACACGTATAGCGTCGGCCGCACCAAATAGCACCGCACAGCAACAAGGAAATCAGTATGTACAGAAAACACATCATTTCAACTCCTATCGCAAAGCGCCGTATAGGAATGACTATCATGACAGACGTAAAAGTAATGAGCACAGTTTTCAGCGTAACAGTCGGTCTTACCAGCAGCAGAATCATCCGCAACAACAGAACCTAATATGTCAGGAAGAAATAACAGAACAGTACAAATAGTTGAAATGCCACAGCATCCTCCCGAAAATAACTGCATGTCAGAAACAATTTGACTAGATACAGTACAGGTTGCATCTTCCAGCAACGTAAGCAATACTTTTGACACACATAATCTTGTTCACGAAAATGTTATTACTTTTGACGACATCCGAGACACACTTTTGCATAAAAAACCAGTTATTCAAAAAACCATATCCCACCCTGTCATTGAAGTAAAGATTGGATCATCCACATATTCAGCAGTAATCGATTCTGGATCACCTATGTCAGTTATAAATGAAGAAACTTTCAATGAATGTAATAAAGAGAACACCTATCCTACGTTACCGTTAAGCAAAACTAAAGTAAAAAGTGCAGTATCTGGTAAAAGAGTAGATGTAAAATTATAGACACACTTATCATTTTGTATTGCAGGGCATACGTTCCTTTCAAATTTTTGGATTGTTCCCTTATTGACAACAGACGTCATTTTAGTTGCGAATTTTTTGGTACAACATGACGCAGTTATCGATCTTCAAAATTCCTATTTAATGATGAAGGATGAACTGGCATTAGAATTTCAGCATGCTTTATCTGCAGGTGAACAAACAATCAATCGGACAGAGATCATTTCTGCATCACGTAACATAGACTGTCATTCCACATTGTTCACAGATACGTACGTACACAACTACAATACACCGGACGAAGCCGACTATGACGTTATGCAAATAATTTCTGATAAAGTAAAACAGAGCAACGCAAAAACAGATGACGAACGTACAGAGCTACGCAAAATTCTTTTGCAGCAAGCTCCAGTTTTGACAACATTCCTAGTAGTATTTCCGGTTTTATGTATGAATTTCAAGTTAAACAGCATGACACATTTAAAGCTAAACATTACCCTATTCCGTATATCCTTACAGAAAATATTGTAGCAGATGCACTATCCCGTTCTCTCAGCAACAATCAGCAAGACATCGTAACCGACTTCTGCCAAGCAAATTTTAGCGTCATGTATACTCAACAAGTTGCATCTGAAAATTCATTTCGTCGTCATTACGAGATATGGCACAAGAGCAGATCAAAGACAACGTATGGAAAGAAATTAAACATCTTTGGCAAGATAGGAATAACGTTACCATTAGAAAGCATTATACTGTACGCAAGAACATTCTGTTCCGCCGCTCCCACCGTGAAAGCAACAACTGGTTACTATGTATTCCTGACGAGCTTGTTAACAAATTAATTTGGTATACTAATTTAAGTTACGCACATTATGGAGCGAGAAAATGTTTTCTTGTACTGAGACAGAACTGTTATTTTGCCAATACGGAGAACGTATTCGACGAGTTTTAGCGTCATGTAAAATCTGCCAGAAAGCTAAATCAGGCACGACTTAACATATTCCTCCATTACATCCCATTCTACCCTTTAAATTGAGACATATGGGCGCTATAGACATTTTTGGTCCGATTACCAGAACTAATGGAGGTTTTTGTTACATCTTTGTCACTGTTGAACTCACTTCGAAATTTGTTACCTTCACTCCGTTATGCGAAGCTACTGCTAAATCTATTTCGAATGCGTTTGTAAAACATTTTTTTATTTCATGTAGGGCATGTATTGAAAGTAATTTCTGACAATGGACCACATTTTCGATCTGTAATATGGACACATATGTTACGAGCTAGAAACATTTCTCCGATCTATATATCCAAGTATCACGCTTCTTTGAACCCCTGTGAACGACTAGTGAAAGAAATTGGTAAACTATGTAGAATATACTGCCATAAGAAACATATTGATTGGGATACGCACATACTCTCATGCCAAGATGTAATTAACTCCATACCAAATGAATCTACTATGCTATCTCCATGTGTTATATTGAAAAATGTTGAATGACCCAACAAAATTAAAGAATTAATATCCTTTCATACATCTCGTCGACTACGTCACCATGCAATAATTGACACTGCGCTCAGCAACATCAAACGTGTCGCAGAGAGCCGGTGACGACAGCAAAAACGGGTTTGTACACGCCGTGACTTTCACATTGGACAGAAAATATTAGTACGTGCACACTATTTATCCAACAGAGGAAAAACTATATGCAGTAAATTTGAGCTTCTATACGCAAGTCCATATACAATTCGCAGCATTCCTCACCCCAATGTAGTACACGTCGAAATTTTGAGAACCAGAAAAAGCAAGGGCAATCACCATAATTCTAACATTAAACCATTCATTGAATGAACATACTTTACGAATTATCACACTGTAATGCCATTTCCAGATATTTATATGACCACTTACTGATGATGATTATATTTTTTCTTGGCAAGTGTCCAGCAAGATAAGGTTAGCAGGTCGCTCTTCTTGCCGTTACACATCACACCGTGCACATTTTCCATTTTTTTGTGTATGTATGATTGTTTTCCTATCGTAAGTAGAATTTTTGTCTGTATGCACTACGAAATCTTTAAGACGTAAGAAACAAGTTGACTTTGACATTTTTGCCTTATGATATCGCAATATCTTGACTATTCTACATTTTTTTGCTACTATATTATGATACTGTGTGTACATTTTTTGCACTTGAAAACTGTCTATGTTTTTGATATAATAAGTTTTCTGTCATGCTATGCAGTATGCTTAGTTATATCACTAGAAACAAGTTTTTATTTAATGGGTATATGATTTAAATGCAAGATATTAATCCTTATTCATCATTTTCAGAAAGCAGTGGCATGTAAAAGAAATAAATTATACAACCACAGCGGTTTACTATGAAATGGAAATTTCACCATCAGAACGAAAGAAAGAAAATGCAATACCTCGTCATGAAGAGTAAACGGATCAGAATTAACAAGTATTAACAAGAATATACGATACACACTGTATAATAGCAGTCTAAACTAATTATTTTTCTTTCAGAATACGAGGCTATTGATGCAGGCTGTCAGACAGAACTACACATGTTAATTTTACTGATGAAATATGCTAGAAGTAAGAAACTATAATATCTGAAGTAATTAATGATAATGAATAGTTGCATGAGGAGAATGGTAATATGAATATGAATTATGAATAATGAGGTGTCTATTTTTTGCAGATGATAATAAATGATGATGAATAGTTATATGAAGAATATGGTAATATGAATAATGAAGTTTTTCTTTGGAGATGATGATAATGATGTAGTTTATACGTTTTCTGTTAGTTAAGAAATGCTATGTACTTAGTTAAGTATTTGTTGCAGTTCCTTTTGACAGTATGTCTTATGTCACATAGTATAATGACTGAATGTTTTGGGAAAGACTGCTAGAGTACATACATATTGAGTACACATTTCATTACCTGTTAATTCGAAGTTTACTACTTTTGAGCATAATGTACATTTTTTCTTTCAGGTCAATAATCCATTTTGTATTTTTCCAGAAGAAGTGTTTCATGATATTATTATACTGTAGGCACTTAGTTATGAAACGGGTTCTAATACTTGCATTTTTTTACCCAGTTGTGTCTATCATTTATGAATGTGATCACATATACTCTACTTGTTTCATAACCTTGCTACAGCTGACTCATGACGAATTACGTTAATAATCCTTATTTCCAGCAATAAGTCAAAAGCAAATATTTTCATGCCTCAGCAATTGACTATCGATCCTAACACAATGCATTGCTTGCACAAAAAGAATTTTTTATTACCAGTCCCAACTATTACCAGTATACAAATAAATAATGCTACCAGTTTAAGATATATTTCTAGTCCTAAGCATAATGCAAATGTTTCTGTTGTATTGGTTCGCTTATGTCTATATATTATTGGACTACAGACCTTGAGTAATAGTTACAATGTCTTACATCTTAAATATGTCTTATGTCACATGCATGATATCACATGTAGTCACTAGCAGCTTGATGCTACACCCAATAACTCCTGTTTTGAATGATGACTTCTGAATAATACATGATGTTTAGTCACTGGCCAATGAATTCCAATGATTACTGTAATGAGATGACTATTGTCTAAATGCTATGCCAATAATTACTGTAATGAGATGTCTTATGATGCTAATGATTACTGTAATGAGATGTCTTATGTATAAATGCTATGCCAATTATTACTGTAATGAGATGACTTATCCATAAATGAATGCCAATGATTACTGTTGTAAGATGACTTATGCATAAATGCAATGTCAATGATTGCTATAATGAGATGACTTATGTTTAGTAACTAGCCAATGAGTGCCAATAATTATTCAAATCGGTTGATACACTAGCGTAAATCTGAATGATGACTAGCATAAGACTTAATGTCCTTCACCTAATGACCACCAATTACTGCTATATCCGCATGTTCTGTCCATCCTCATGATCATGGAGCACTATATTTGGTTTTTGCACTAATTCTACGTTGATGTAAGAGAATGGATTCTACAAGAAGGTGGAGTTGACATATCGAGCTGTCCACCCCCTAGAACGATGGTGATGTTATTATGGTCCTACTGTTTGGTGTACCTAATGTACTACCAAAATGATAACATACAGTATTAATGCAACATTTCAGTGTCTTGGCTACACTGATAAAAACTTCAGGAAGAGGACTTCAGATTGTCTCACTTGGTGTTGTGCTTCTGTAGAAAGATATGGACTTTCAGTGCAGTTACGTGCAACCAACTGTGCTACAACGATGATGCTGTCCTTCCCATTCCTTTCCTAGTTCTTGTAAAATGCTAAAGACTTTTACAGTGTGTAAGCACTTTATTTCACTTCTTAATGTATTCAGTTCTTGTACAAAATGCTAAAAACTTTTACAGTGCATGTGCACTTCATTTCATTTGTCAATATGATCAGTTGTCTTAAACATGCTAAAGACTTTTACAGTGCTTGTGCACTTTATTTCATTTATTAAGGTATTCACTCTTGTAAAAAAAATGCTAAAGACTTATACAGTATGTGTGCACTTCATTTCATTTGTTAATGTGATCAGTTCATGTAAAAATGCTGAAGACGCATACAGTACATATGCACTTTATGTCATTTGTTAATATATTTTGTATTCATTGCGTACACACTTCGTCATTTCTTAAAATGTTCTGGACCCAGTGCATGTGCACTCTATTTCATTTCTTAATATGTTATGTGCATATATTATTTACCAATAATGTTATATATATGTATATACTCTGTGACTGTAGACTTAGTAAACTAAATTTGTTATAGAAAAATTTGTTGCTCATGTCAAGTTCAATTGACCCACCATCGCTGCCAAATTTTTGCCCCCCCCAGTGGAGGGTTATGTAAGAGATCCTTGTATAAGGAATTTGTTGCTAGCGCACTCGAGCAGATGTAATTTCGATGGACTGATCGCGCTGCCTGCAATATGTAAGCTATAAGAGAATCTCAGACCGAAGAGCAGTGTTGTATACAGTAAGAGCAGTGTCTGTAGCAGTAGGAGTAAGTAGTTGCCAGTCGTATGTGTGGAGTTGGCTGTTCCGGTCGTGGGGAGCCTGCACATTGTAGTATAAGGTAAAAGCAGCCTCTCGCATACGTAGTATTGTTATTTCAAGTCCCATGTAAATGTTTAAAAAAAATCTCTTAATAATAATCTTTCTTATAAAAATTAACTTTTGACAATTATTCATCTCAATGTAAAGCATTTACTAATTTCTCCAATCCATGGTCATCCCGATTATTGCAAAGAAAAATCAGTTGTTCTTCTTATACAAGGCAAATCTATCGGCCAGCATTGCACTGGGCTGTGCCAGAAAAATTTCTTATAGGAGCAGATATATATGCGTTATCCGGCGGCTTAATTGAGGTGAGAATTTTCATTTTATATTTAGAATGATCTTTCAGGGCCCTGACGCAGCACTGCTGACGTCCAAAATTTACCACTTTAAATTCACAGTCAATTATTGAAAGGTTATGAGTGAGCCACAATTTTGTTGGGAGATTAGTCACACATTTTTATTATTGGTAGGTTAAGGAATTTTTTTATTGGGAGGTTACGCTGAATGTCAATGCTATACATATTTTTATCTGTTGGGAGGTCACACTAAATGCGAATGCAGTATACATTTTTTTTTCTGTTGGGGAGATTACAAGCTGTTGTGAGATCCATCTCGAAACAATCGTCTTTGAAGAGCCTATTATGATTGAAAATATCTGCAAATTTCTATTCTGTATCACCTCTAGAAATTCTAGCCCTCTCTCTGACATATTCCAGTTTTAGTGGTATAGTTATCACGAATTTTCGCGATTTAATTATCACTACAGGTCTCGTCGAGCTGTCAGTATGGCAGGCTTTCCTCTACTTATTTTACACCGGTGTGCAAGGCTACAGAAAAGCTTAATGTCAGACACAGAATACTTCTGACATGAGACAAAACAACCGCATTCCGCGTATGTAACCATCTCTGTACCGTATGTGGACACTGGACACTAGACACATTTGCTTCTGAGACGGCCGTGGTTAATCGATGTTGCTGGCAGTCTTCTAAAAAGGATCAGTCACTTCGGAATACTCCCATCGTCTTTGCTAAGAGCGTAGCGTGTGCGTCAGCAATAAGCAGTGCGATTTAAAGGAATCTCTTAGATTTCATTAAGCTACATCATTCTGTTTTACTTGCAATATCTATGTATATCAGTTATTTAATCACTTCGAACAAAACAATGACAATGAGTTGAAATTCAAAGTGAGTGCGCATGTAGTCATAATTATTAATGAACGTAAGGTGCTATCCATTTAACAGATGCCAGTTTTATTTCTGATATTGTTCCAATCTATTCGACGAAAGATTTTGTCAGAAACGTTGAGTATGTTCCCGAGAAGCTCGCCCCAAATTTACATTTCTTTCCGGGCTTGCGTTGCCATGAATATATTCATAAAAGTTTGCTGCATACAGTATTTTTCGGGGGTCGGCGAGGCTACACGCATAATACACAGGGCCTCCTAGCAAAATACAACCACGACATATCGTGCAGATACATTAGTACTGTACGTCCTATGCAACTTACCAAGAAGCAACAGTTTTAAGCTATTTTGATCACATATTCCGCAACCAGAATAATGTGGCACTGGCTTTTGAACTATAGCTCCAACCAGAAACTTTTCCACCTGAGACAAATAGAGTACATATATAGGTCGATATTTATTTATGATGTTGTGTTACTGTAGAAACCCGAGTAAAGAGTCAACGTGATATGCGGAATCCATTTGTCTGCACAGATTTTTAAATCTGTTGCACTGATCACGTTTCATTCGTATAAATACAGTAGTATTCTAGCAGCAACAAAATTATTTTATTTGAACGGCTCAAAGGTGATCGAAGTTGGTGAATGATGCCGCGAGACGGCAAACTCCAGATGAAAACATAGGGACAAAATGTGATATGTTACTGGACTGCATTCCACTGCTGGTCAACAATGTTACTGACGGAATATTCTTATCAGTAGAGGGAGCTCGTTAAATTTACGTTAACTATAAGAGAGTTCTGTGCGAAGATAGCTGCCGCAATTGTTGCGTTATGACTCAAAGCAAGTATTAAAACCATCTGGGATGTTTGGACAGTGCTAATTTTATATATATATATATATATATATGTATAAATGGTATTGAGATGAGTCCTCGAGTGCTCCGCAATGGCATATCTGAAGCATATCTGAATCACATCTTCTCGTTTTTCAAGCTGCGTCAATTCGAAAAAAATCTCGACGTTTCTGTATCTACATCCACCACCGTCGTCAGGAGTATAACCACTGATTGCCGGGCTGTAATTTTTTTTTCATTTTTATTTCATCTCCCTCGTCCCATGCAGGAGGCAGTGTGGGCTGACAGTGGCACAAATAACCCGCTCTTCAGCCAGTAGAACTGAACACTAACATAGGTGCTAAAAACACAAGGGGACACATGTACTATAAATTTAAAAAATTGGAAATGTGGCATGAAATCGAGAATGTAAATGATAAAATGCGTCGGCATGAATTATTTAAAAACAGTGACTAAAATGCGGATAGACAGCACAGTTAAAAACACGTGCCAAACACTTGAACACTAAACACTTGAAAAACACTGAACACAACGGAAGATACACTGACCATTGTAAGCAGAGCACTGTTTACTTTCAGTGTAACTGGAAAAGGACCTGCCTTGGGACAGTGGGATATAGATGAAAAAAGGGGTGGGTAAGAAGGATGATAGGAGAATGGTTGTGATGAGAATGGTGAACTGGAAAGAAGTGGTGATAAGACAGCAGTGGGTGTGCGGGAACAGTACAGACGAACAGCTGCTGTTGGAAGCTGTAAACTGGAGAGTAAAAGGGGATTGGGGGGATGGGGGGCACGGAAAGGGAAAATCGTGATGTGTGGTACAGGACAGGAGAAGCAGGGAACTGGCGGTAAGGGGTGGATAGGATTGGATGGATTTAGATTTGGTGGAATGGAAATATGTTGGGATGGAGTTTGTGGTCCGGGAGACAGAGACGGCTGAAATTTCTTTGGCAGAGGAAGTGCAGGGTGTGCAGGTGAACGGTTGGTGGAGTGTGTAGGAAGAGGTGTGGCAGCGCACTAGGACTGGGAAGAGGAGAGGACGTAATAGGATTTCTGAAATTAAATTTCCAATGGTGTACGTTATTCGGAGGTGTTCAGTGTGAGTGAGAAGAGGTTGGAATCTGATGAGTTGGTGAAGGATCGCTATGGGGAAAAGTAAGTGGATATGGAAAGCGAGGGGGGGGGGGGAGTATGTCGTTCGAGGATATGTCGTTCGAGGATGTGGAGGGACTTAAGAACTCAGAAGTTGTGAAGATCAAAGCAACGTTTGCATAGCAAAGACGGGGCAGATCAGGGATTGGTGAGTAGTTTTAATCTATTGTGGGCTTTCTGTTGAACAGTTAGCAGGTTTTCACATAAGCTGCTGGTCGAAGGTTGGTCCTAGGTATTTTAGTGCGTTGGTTAGCTGGATGGGACGGTGAAAGTCATGGACATACAGGGTGTGGATAGTCTGTCCTATAATTATTGCCTCGGTTTTGGAAGTGTTAATCTTAAGGAGCAATTGGCTACACTAGGAGGTACTCATATATGGAGGGGACACTGGGATTTCTGGTGTATAGGGTAGAGGGCAAGGAAAGCGGTGTGATAAGAGAACTGAAAGAGGTGGATGGAAGTGGTTTGCGCATATCAGCAATGTATAACAGGTAAAGGAGAGGGAAGAGAATGGGACCTTGGGGTACTCCTGCAGTGGGGTAGAAGATACGGGAATGTGTGTTATTAACAATGACGTAGGATGGCCAATTGGAGAGGAAGGATGCAATAAGACGGACTTAGATGATTCGAAGTGCGCAAGTCCGTAGTTCGAAAAACAAACTGCAGTGCGATATTCAGTGGTATGCTTTTTGGAGGTCACGGGGGGCAAAGATGGCGGAGTTACGGTTGTTGCGATTGTGGGATAGGAGGTGGATGAAATTCAGGAGTTGATCATCAGCAGAGAAGGAGGGTCGAACGGCACGCTATGTGACAGAAGGCCCGGAACTAGCACGGGTTTCCGCTTACGTAGGCTGGGTTGCAGCTTCTGGTACCAATCAGAGAGGTACGAAAAGGCGCGTGCGTGAAAGCTGAGACGGGCAGATCATAACAGCTCCAGTCCTCTTCGGGAATAGTCTTGTAACATAATTTGGTATGTGAGTTAGTCGTGTCTCCAGCATCTCTAACAAGAAAAAGAATCCCTAGACAGAATGGAGAATGGAAGCAAGTATTCCAACACCAAATGGAAGCACATTGGATTTCCATTGCAGGAAAAGTGATCCCAGAATCACCATAAACGGCTTTCATTCTCTGATGAATCTCCTTTGGAGTGACACCTTCTGCTGTCAAGAGTTCAGTGACTGCACGTTGCTTAAATCGCATTGATAGACCGTCTGTGCAGGGTTCCATACCTTAGACAGTAACAACACAACCGTTCAATTATAATGCTTCCCGCCAACTGGAGCGATAGAGAAGAGGCTACTGAACATGCCAGTACACGCCGCATACCAATGCTGCCAACTGTTGAGTTACGAAGGTGGAGGCATTACTTTTCAGTCAACCTTCGTACAACGTTTACAAATCCCAAGTGGGACCGAGAATGGTTGACAGGCAGTAAAAACCAGTCCGTAAGGCGTGGTTGCAGCTTTCATCAAGGTTTTCCATTGTTTTTAAACTCTTTAGTTGAATCGTAAGTCGAAAAAGTATAGAGGACTACTACAAAGAAATTCGTAAGACGAATAAAGATTCAAGGAGGAGCGATCTCTGTGCTGAGATTCGCAGACGACGAAGCCCATAAGACAAGATGTAAGGAGGACTTGGACAGAATATCTGTTCAAAGGAATGTTGAACATACTTAGCAGGAATACGACATAAGGATAAACAATGTGAGGAAAAAGATGATAAAAACAGTAGAAAGGAGAGTAACGATTTGATTATTATGAGAATTCGAAATGGCACAATAGATGAAGACATGGAATGATTCTCGGATCTACAGATCAAGATTAAACAAAAGGGGTAAAGCAAAGAAGAGGCCAGAAATAGACTGACATAGGCAAAAAAAGCTTTGTTTACCAGATAGATCTAATGGTGTCAGATATTCGCAAATATTTCTCAAGCCAGCGATTAGCGAATCCACGATTACTGGAAGGTTTCTTGTTTCCCTTATGATAAACATTCACACATGTCCGCTCTCGCTACTGCATACCATACACCCAGCCAAGGGCTTTGCCTCTGGCTTCTATTTCAGCACATCAAAGCAAGCGCCCATTTTAGTGTCTTGTGCCATGAACCGGCCCTGGATTTTTATATATCACCAAGTGCCGTATAAAGTGTGTGTTGTACACGTCAAGTCGGTCACGTAGTGCCGCCCTTATTATTTCGTCAACAGAAGAGCAGAACACATTATCAGCTTCCCTGTTACTTCGTCGCTGATGGTGCACTTCTTTTCAAGACTAAACAAATTATGTTTGCTTCTGCCAACTGCTTCATCTGTGTTCTCCTTGGCCGAGCGCTTCTAGGCGATTCGGTCTGGAACAGCGCGTTCGCTCCTGTCACAGGTTCGAACCCTCCCTCTGGCATGGATGTGTGTGATGTCCTTAGGTTCGTTAGGTTTAAGTAGTTCTAGGGAACTGATGACTTCCGATGTTAAGTCCCATAGTGCTCAGAACCATTTGAACCATTTGTGTTCTCCTATTCCAGCTCCGGTATGGTAAAAGATGATACCTCAGACCGAAACGTATTGGTTTGCCTGTTAGTATCAGGACCAATAATATTTGGCCGGAGCTCTTCAGTATGCCCTGTAGCAGCCAGCTGTACTCCTAAACCCGCTGTTTGTAGCCCGTGCCAACGTATCGTTGGCGTCATGTAAGCCGCCTATATCTTTTACCACTCGAAATAATCGGGCAGGTACTATCTCATCTCAGCCACGCAAGCGGCTATTTGAGTTTCTTGGGTCTGAAAGCGGCCATTGATTTGTATGTATCACAAACTGCCGTATAAAGTGTGTGTTGTATACGTCTACTCGTTCACGCAGTGCCGCCCTTATGATTTGGTCTATAGCTGAGCAGGGTACGTTATCTGCTTCCCCGTTTCCTCGTAGTTAGTGAGGCATCTATTTTCAAGTCTAAACAAATTTCGTTTGCCTCTGCCAATTGATTTTTCTGTGTTCTCCTCTTCCAGCTCCGGTATGATAAAAGATGATACATCAGGCCGAATCTTTTTCTCTGACTTGCTATTTAAGGTCCAATAAGATTTGGCCGGAGCTCTTCAGTAATACCTGTAGCAGTCATCTGTATTCGTAAACCTGCTGTTTGTAGCCCTTGCCATCGTATCGTTGGCGTCATGTAAGCCACCTATGTCTTTTACCACTCAAATTAATTTGGCAGGTACTGGGAATGCTAAAGGCCTTGCCTCTGGCTTCTATCCCATCTCAACCACGCAAGCGGCCATTTGAATGGCTAGGGCCTTCAACCGGCCCTAGATTTGTATGTATTGAAAGGTGCAGTATAAAGTAATGTGTCACACATAACTGATGCAAATCTGTCTGCATCCTATACAGGCTGTGATGTACATAGTCAACCACAAAAAAGAAAACCAGCAGAAGACATCACTGATTTCGATTTCTACTCATACAATGCTCCCCTCATTCCTCCCAAATGCCACACCAGCAGCTACAGTGAAAAAAACAATGGACAAAGTGTTCTAGATTAACATTTATCTATGTATGTATATGTATAAACACCTGAAGATCAACAGAACATGTTCGAAACGCGTTGCATTATGTTAGGTTAAGCATAAAATAAAGAGTGACTGGTAGCAGAAACTTGAAATAAATAATAGTAGACTATTACCAGTTAGCCTATGTTCATTGTGTACCAAAGAAATGTACAGAGAAAATGGCTGAAGTTGTGAATTTTAACAACATGTTAGAATAACAGATAAGGACTTGTGGTTAGTGTCAGAGGGTGAAAGTGACCAACTGCACAAATCGTGGCCCTACTCAGAGCATAAGACCTAGCCATGTGCTAGAGCTAGTGTGCACGCCCTCTATGGTGCCCTTACAAAGACCACAGGTAAAAATGGTTCAAATGGCTCTGAGCACTATGGGACTTAACATCTGTGGTCATAAGTCCCCTAGAACTTAGAACTACTTAAACCTAACTAACCTAAGGACATCACACACATCCATGCCCGAGGCAGGATTCGAACCTGCGACCGTAGCAGTCGCGCGGTTCCTGACTGAGCGCCTAGAACCGCTAGACCACCGCGGCCGGCAGACCACAGGTAATTTCGCCTACATATTAGTAGTGCTGGTAGCCTTCTTGAAGCTAATTAAGTTATATCTGATAAGAAAGGAAACAGGTAAAGCGGTTTACAACGTCGTTGCAAATGATTACTTTGTGCATGTCGGCAAACCAAGAGCGATTTTGTCTGATAATTGGGCACAGTTACTTTCAAACTTTGGAATGTAGGCATGGAAAGCTATGGGGTTGAAGTAATACACATCTCGGTCTATTTCCTGGCCGGAAATCCAGCGGAACGAAACATGCGTGAGCTGGGTCGGTTTGCCGAATGTATTGTCACCACTGTCATAGGGCTTGGGTCAAACACGCGAATCTACAGAATTCACTCCGGAGGAAATCCTGTTTGACCATAAGTCTAAGGGTTTGGTGGACGAGGCAATTGGTTTCCCTCCGCGAGTTAGTATTGACATTGAGGTGAAGAAAGAAAGTATATGAACAGTAAGGGAAAAGAAAGCGTCGTGACGCGAAAGCGCGGTTTACTAAATCTGCAGTTGGTGACCTCTTTCTCGTTAAAGCGAACGAGAAATCGACCGGGACTGATAATGAGATTTCAGAATTTAAATTAGTTCAAATTATATTTCACAATAATATTTACTGTTTGGCTTTTGCTGGTTCTGTCAAGCTGTTAGGTGTACGTAACATTGTTGACTTGAAATTGTATCAGTCAAGAACTGATTAATCTGAAAAATAATTTCCAGTAAAAAGATTATTATTAATGTAACTTTCTACATTTATTCCAAATTTGTTTTCTTGGACCAGACGGTAGTCAACGAATTTGCAAAGAGTATGACAAATTTAGCTTAAAGAGTAAATGTTCTGCAAGCAACGGAATTAAAGAATAACCCAAGCCATAACCAATTTGTATAAACGTCGCTCTGGTATACCTATCATCTTTAGTTTTGTAAATAATAATATACCGTGTATTATGCAAATGAATACCGATGCGCTTAGACAATGTGTAAATATTAGGTATGTACATGCGTGTGAATATGGACAGTGTTGAGTTATCCACTGTGATATAAATATAAGACCGCCTTGAGATTACTGCGGAGTGAGTTTTCAAGGAACGTTAGGAAGGTGGACGGTCCGGAATGCCGCTGCACAAACAAATAAATTGATCAGGCATACTGTTGTACACGTAGCAATTGTCTTGACTTTGTAAATACGCTTGTGGAACGCAGCGTTTTTCTTTTCAGCGTAACCAGTGTAAAGCTTTTTTGTAAACATTCAAGTTTTATCTCAGCGCATGCTTGAAACAAATGAATTCCAGTAATGAGAAATGCAATCTGTTAGTGATTATGATATTTATGAGAAATTATATAAAGTAAAACTTGCAATTAGTGATTACTTATGTTGTTTCTTAACCTTTTGCGTAACTTTAAGTACGTCACGTTTTCTTGTACAGTACTGACATGAAATTCTCGTAATACATGAATCATTTCCAATGTAATGATTTTTTGAAAGATACAATCTCGTTTTTTAAAATATGTGATGGCGCACTATGACGTTTTGAGCTATAATGACAAAGTGCTCTTATGCTAATTACGTGCCCACAAATAAGTATGATAATTAATGAGAAGCTTAAAGAGTGATTAACAAAATTTTATCGAGGCGAAACTCAATGCATTTCCACACCTGCATTTACGTTCGTATTCCTTCCCATATTCCCTGATTCTGTTTCTCTTCAGGAAAAAATTTGTGGAACTTGGAGCACACGTAACACGGAAAAAGCAGATCAACTACCTTCTGCACCATACAAAACTTTTCACAGTTTAATATTTGTTTATAACTTGAACTGTGCTTCTAATTCTGAATCTGCACCATTTATTAAAGAAACTATATCTAAAATGAAATGGATGTAATAGTGTGTATATTTGAGAATGTATATAATTGATGGTAATTATGATGCAAATATTTAAATAGGTGGATAATAGCCAAGGGAATTTTATTTAAATGTGTCGAAAACAACGACAAAATGACAGCAGCCACACCGTTGTTTATCTTTGGCTACGGAGAGTCTCTGACGTGCTGCGAGCAGAGAGTAATCAGACCAGCTTTAGACGTGAAAGAGTACAGAAGAGTGTGTTGGGCGCTCCCGTAGACGCGGTGTGCAGCTATGATCCCTTCATTCCAGGCGCACCTACTTCGTTAACCCGCGAACATTGAGAGCACGATAGGAGTGGAAAGGCGGATGAGGCTGCATGTACAACCATTGCCAGTCCCATAACAATCCGTGGTTCTCAACCAGCAGCAGCAAGAGCAGCAGGTCAGCACTGTCGTCCGCACAGCTACAACATCGTAGGAGTGTTAACTGACAAGAGAGTAGCCAATGTTATACAGGCATTAGCAAGTGGCATTTCTTTCACAAATTTTGGATAACTTTCTTGAATAATAAACTGCAGTACTTAAGACTTGTTGGGTACCTGTGGTGTCATTGTCCTCAGACATTATTACAAAGCACAGCCCCTTTCCTATCTGCGTTATCACCGAGTGTCGTAAAAACATATAAAAACTGTTTAATTATTTAAAGCCAGTTTTGTTTGTTTGTTAATGACCAGTATCAGTCTAAATTTTCAGTAGTTGTTCATTCTTATATTCCGTAATGGAGTCAATTTTTAATATTAATTTCACTCACTCAAAGTAACGTAAGATTTCATTGGTAGAACTAATTGTGGTGTCACCGCCAGACACCACACTTGCTAGGTGGTAGCCTTTAAATCGGCCGCAGTCCGTTAGTATACGTCGGACCCGCGTGTCGCCACTATCAGTGATTGCAGACCGAGCGCCGCCACACGGCAGGTCTAGAGATACTTCCTAGCACTCGTCCAGTTGTACAGCCGACTTTGCTAGCGATGGTTCACTGACAAAATTCGCTCTCATTTGCCGAAACGATAGTTAGCATAGCCTTCAGCTACGTCATTTGCTACGACCTAGCAAGGCGCCATATTCAGTTACTATTGATATTGTGAATCATGTACAGTCAAGAGCGACGTCCATCCATAATGGATTAAAGTTAAGAATTCCACCAGCTACATCCGTTTTTTCTAAAGTCTAATTTCCTTGTCCTGTTCCAGACCTCCCGCCAGCCTGCGTGAGCTAAAATGCGTGCCTTTCGGCTTCCTCTGGTAATCCGAGGTTGGCTCTCCTACCAGCCCACAACATTTGGCGATGAGGCCAAACCGCGTTCTTATCGATATTGCCCTGATTTACTTGTGTAATGGCTTCGCCACCATCTTCAGATGTACTGTCCGAATTCTATCACTTACAGAATCAGCAGACGCAGACCTTACTCGATGCCATTGGACAGCTCGTCCAGGGTCAACGTGCAATGCAAAACGATGCGATAGCCGCCGCTCCAACGCTAACGCAGCCACAACACGCTGTTCCACCGACATTTCGACCTTTTGATGCTGCACTGGAAAGCTGGACGGAGTGGTCACGCCAATTTGAATTCAATCTCGCCGCCTACAGAATTCAAGGTAATGAGCGGCAGCCTTTTATCCTTTCCTCCGTAGGGGTGCACATGTACCGTGTAATAGTCAAATTATTTCCCTGACGCGACGTAGCAACTCTGTCCTACGACGAAATTTTGTCTGCATTAGATACATATTTCAAAGAATCAGTCAATGTAGTTGCAAAAAGGTATACCTTCTTTCGTACAAAACGTACGGCAGGTCAAACTAATCGGGAGCAGGCTGCAACTTAGCAAGGCCTTACTAGGGATTGTGCTTTTGAGTGTCAATGTGGACTCCCTTTTTCAGATACTATGTTACGTGATGCAATTGCACAGAACGTTTCTGATGTTCATATAAGGGAACAGATTTTGAAACTAGTCAATCCCTCCCTTCAACAAGTGATGGACATATTGGATCGGCAGGACACACTTGACTTTGCTCAGGAATCATTTGAAACTTCGCCACCCGTGTGTCAGGTTAACCGGCCCGCCGGGCGCGCTGCACGGAACAGTAAACAGTCCTCACGCCCGGCCGCGCAGCTGCCGCCAGGCTCTCAGCCACATGTGCCGCGCAGGCAAGCTAATGCAGTGCTAAAATCACGCCCGCGATGTGCTACTAGCCATTTGCGTGATAATTGCCCATCAGGCCAGGCTATTTGCTTTTTCTGTAATAAAAAAGGACATGATCAGAGTGTTTGCCACAAAAAGCTCAGATCGGACACTCACAACCAATCCAGGCCCTTCGCTTCGCGCCGAATTCGAACCAAGGATACTCCGGCTCGTGAAATTTCACCCATGGAAATTCATATAGTTCATTCCACTCCGCCCTGTGCCCCTCTCTCTAACAGTGACTATGTTCATCCCACAAATTGTGTGCGTTGACATCGCCAGAAATCCCATCAAGTCGCAAGTGATTCTGTACCAGTGTCGGTTCACGTTGCATGAGACAGTCGCTCTTGTCGTCAGCAGGACAATAAACTTTTTGTAGACTTGGACATTAATGGCAAAGTGATACCATTCCAGCGCGATACCGGAGCTGCAGTTTCACTGATCAATCAAGCCACTTACAAACATGTGGGCACATCTCCGTTGCGTGCCGCAAATGTTAAGTAGTTCTTCCGGTCAAGCTATCCCTGCGTTAGGACAGTGCAGCCTTCTTGCAACATACAAAGGACAAACAAAACTTGTGTCCTTTTATGTCCCTCATTCTTCTTCTGAAGTAAACTTGTTTGGTTTCGATTTATTTCAGTTGTTTAACTTGTCTATAGTAAATCAGGTCCTATCAGTGAACCAGACTGTGCCTTCACACACTGTTTCTCGTCTATGTGAAGAATTTGTGGACATTTTTGTACCAGGCCTTGATTGCGCTAAGAACTATAAAGCACATTTGGAACTGAAAGTAAACGCGCAACCGAAATTTTTCAGAGTGCACATTGTTCCCCATGCATTGCGTGATGAGGTCGCCAAAACATTACACGATTTGGAATCACAAGGTGTAATTGAACGTGTGCAGGCTTCTCTCTGGGCATCACCCTTAATAATTTTGCCAAAGCCTTCGGGAAAATTGAGACTTTGTGTGGACTCCAAGGCAACAGTGAATCCACAACTAGTGATTGCAACTTTTCCTTTACCCCGACCGGAAGATCTTTTTGACAAACTGTTCCCAGGTAAATATTTTTCGAAGTTGGACCTAGCAGATGCATACTTGCAAATACTGGTGGACGAAAACTCCCAGCGCGTTTTGGTGGTTAACACGCATCTTGGTTTGTATAGCTTCAAACGACTGCCACTCGGGTGTCCATCCGCCCCTGCATTGTTTCAGCAATATCTACAAACTGTTTGTGCGTCGGTCCCTACTGCAGCAAACTATCTGGACGATACTGTGATCTCCGGAAAGACGGAAGAAGAACATTTAACCAATCTCAGAACATTATTTCAGGTCTTGCGACAAAATGGTCTTCGCTTGCGGAAGGACAATTGTGTGTTTTTTTCTCGGAACTTGCCCTACCTGGGACATGTATTCAATGCCCAAGGCATACATCCCAGTCCCGAGCACCTTCGTGCCATACAAGACTTGCCTTCGTCGCAGAATATGAAGCAGCTACAGAGTGTGCTGGGAAAAATCAACTATTACCATAAATATGTGCCCCACGCCTCTTCCATTTCAGCTCCGCATCATCGCTTACGCCATAAAGGTGTTCCTTTCGTCTGGACGACGGAATGCGAACGCACCTTTCGCCAGCTGAAATCGGTGTTGCTTTCCAATACTTGCCTTACGCCATTTGATCCCCAGAAGCCCCTTTTGTTGATGGTAGATGCATCGGAATTCGGGATCGGTGCTGTGCTTGCGCACAAAGATGGATCGCACGATCGCCCTATTGCCTTTGCGTCCAAATTGCTCTCGCCTGCGCAAAGAAATTATTCACAGATCGAGAAAGAAGCATTGGCTCTCGTATTTGGTATTACAAAGTTTCATAATTTCTTGTATGGACGTCACTTTACCATCATCACAGACCACAAACCTTTGACATCGCTTTTTCATCTGAATAAGTCTGTACCTCCACGTACAGCGCAGAAATTCATTCGCTGGTCTATTTTCCTCTCACAGTACCGCTACGATATCTTGTATCGGTCCACTGCTAAGCACGGAAACGCCGATGCATTGTCCTGTTTGCCTGTTGCTGAGGATAGGGCATTCGATCCCTCCGAACTTGCTTTCATGTTCATTGATGCGGAAACCGATGATGTGGTCGAATCGTTTCCGATTGATTTTCGTCGTGTAGCTACTGCCACAGCTGCCGACCCTGTTCTTGGTACCGTTCTGCGTTTTGTTGCTACGCAATGGCCCTTGTCAAAGTCTCGGATCAGGGATCCGTTGGTTCGCCGATTTTTTGCTCAGAAGGAAAGACTTTTTGTAAGGCGTGGTCTTTTGCTGTTGCGTTCTGATAATGATCAGTCCAGGGTCGTGGTCCCACGTTCGTTACAGTCCTCTGTCTTACAGCTTCTCCACCAAGAACATTGGGGTATAGTGAGAACGAAACAACCTGCTCGTCAGCACTGTACTTGGTTCGGAATCGATGCCGCGATTACGAATATGTGCTCTTCTTGCATGGTGTGTGCCGAACAACAATCTGCACCGCCGCGGAAATTCTTTGCATGGCCAAAAGCCACTTCCCCTTGGCAACGCTTACACAACGATTTTGCTGGTCCATTCTGGAATGCTCGGTGGTTGGTTGTGGTAGATTCATTCAGTAATTTTCCTTTTGTTGTCCAGATGTCTTCCACGACGTCATCTGCGACCACCCAAGCATTATCTGGTATCTTTTGCATTGAAGGTCTTCCACAGACTATTGTTTCTGACAATGGCCCACAATTCATGTCCGCAGAATTTCAGTCATTCTGCAAGGCCAATGGTATTCAACATCTGACGTCCGCGACGGTTTTGCCACAGTCAAACGGTGCCGCTGAACGATTGGTCAGGACTTTCAAGTCCCCGATGTTGAATCTGAAAGACTCGCATTCTCGGGAGGACGCGTTATTGCTCTTTTTGTCCTCGTATCGCTCTCAGCCCCGAGATGGTCGCTAGCCGGTTGAGTTGCTCCACGGTCGGCATCATCGAACCTTGATGTCTTTGCTACATCCGCCGCATCAGGTTCCTGTGCAGCGGCAGACACCCGCTTTTGATCCAGGCGACGTTGTCTACTATCGTAACTATCGAGGTTCACGGCGTTGGCTCGAAGGGCGCATTCTTCGCTCCTCTGCCGCGCTATGTATCTAGTTTTGGCGGCCTCTGGTGAGGTGCGCCGGCATCTCAACCAGCTGCGCCTCTGTCGTCGCATGGGATCTGCCGCTCGCCGTCTGCTTTCAGCGACGGTGGCGTCCGGTCAGCGCCCTGGGGACCCATCTACTGTCTCGCCTCAGCCCCAGGTGTTACCGACACTAACTCCCAATTTGCCCCATGGCGACGCGCCGCCGCCGCCGCCGCCCGTTCTCCTGCCGGCGACGCCCGCAGTGGACGCTTCGCTGCAGCCGCCGGGCGCCTCCCTGGGTCACGCGCTGCCGATCGCTTCCCGTGACCAGTTGTCCTCCATGGAACTCTGGCCCGCTCCGGATCATATGTCGTCTTAGCCTGTCGGCTGCCTCGACCCGATGGAGGTCGACCCTTCGGCCCCTCCTGTCTCTCTACGGGCGCATACACCACATGTTGGCGTGCACCCTGGAGCAGGTTTTCAGGCGTTTCTGGGCTCCCGCGGACCGAATGGCAGGGGGCGGGTGGCACATCCTCGCCTGTTGTTAGGCTCCCCACCTCGTCGCATACGTCAACATGCGGTCCTCCCCACGGCGGGCGGAAGCCTTATAACACAACCGCATGCCAATTTGCGGGGGAGGAATGTGGTGTCACCGGCAGACACCACACTTGCTAGGTGGTAGCCTTTAAATCGGCCGCGGTCCGTTAGTATACGTCGGACCCGCGTGTCGCCACTGTCAGTGATTGCAGACCGAGCGCCGCCACACGGCAGGTCTAGAGAGACTTCCTAGCACTCGTCCAGTTGTAAAGTCGACTTCGCTAGCGATGGTCCACTGACAAAATACGCTCTCATTTGCCGAGACGATAGTTAGCATAGCCTTCAGCTACGTCATTTGCTACGACCTAGCAAGGCGCTATTATCAGTTGCTATTGATCTTGTTAATCATGTACCGTCAGACCGACGTTCACCTTTAACGGATTAAAGTTAAGTATTCCACCAGCTACGTCCGTTTTTCTATATTCTAATTTCCTTGTCCTGTTCCAGACCTCACGCCAGCCTGCGTAAGCTAAAACGCGTGCCTTTCGTCTTCCTCTAGTAATCCGGGGTTGGGTCTCCTGCCAGCCCACAACACTAATAACTAAAGGTACAGCACAAATGAAGAGTGCGCAATTTGATCTATTCTACATTTAGCTTAGCGAGTGACTGCTGCTGGCTTTGTATATATATTTTTGTTCTTATGTTAAAAGCAAAATCAGTTGCTCATTTGCTTAAAATCAATTTTTCACTAGTTAACAGTAAATTGCTTGCCTTTTCCCAAATTTTGCATTGCGCTATGCTGCGGTTACTGAAAGTCAAGTTTATGTAACAAAGTTTCAGTTACAATTAGCCATTTATTTAAGCAGAGACTTCTTTTAACTTTGCTTTCCAAATTTAGTATTTGGGATTACTTAATCTCAAACTCAGTGTTTCTGATTCATTTGTTTTCTCGTGAACTGTTATGTTGTGGAAATGTGTGGCGTCGTTCTGTTGCCCCGGCAGTGCCTTTTTGCTTAATTTTGTTTACCATTCCCTCTCATAGGATTTTTGACAGTCGTAGTCCTTGTGGGCTGCCGAGCATTTAATTTTTTGTTGCTTACCAGGGTTTTTTGTGTTAAATATCTGATATCCTTTTCGCCCTGTGTGGTTGGTGAGCGACTGCACTAATTTTCATCTATTTCAAAATTAATATCAGTATTTAGATTAGGTTTCGAATAGATTCTTCCTTCAGAAGGGTCTGTTGTACACTTCCTCCCTGCTAAACGGTATTGTTTTCCTTCTTTAACGATATCTGATATCCTTTTGCCCTGTGTGGTTGGTGAGCGACTGCACTAATTTTCATCTATTTCAAAATTAATATCAGTATTTAGATTAGGTTTCGAATAGATTCTTCCTTCAGAAGGGTCTGTTGTACACTTCCTCCCTGCTAAATGGTACTGTTTTCCATCTTTAACGATATCTGATATCCTTTTCGCCTTGTGCGGTTGGGGAGCGACTGCACTAATTTTCATCCATTTCAAAATTATTATCAGTATTTAGATTAAGTTTCGAATAGATTCTTCCTTCCGAAGGATCTGTTGTACACTTTCTCCCTGCTAAACGGTATTATTTTCGTTCTGTAACGATAGCATTAATCACTGTCAAATTTCATAAGGCATACGCTGTCGCAGTCAACCATATCGCAATCCAGATGGCCGATTAGGAAGGGGGAGGTTACAACTTAACACATAGTGCAAATTTTCATATAGTTTTTTTAAATCTTTCTTTCGCGAGTGAATGATGTAGAAGTATTCATATTTGTCATGTTGATTTTTTTTTTTTTTTCGAAACATCTTTCAGTTATGGTAACAGTGGCATTGGTGGTCGGCGGAGCCTCATGTCGTAACGTCAGCTATGATGTAGTGCTCTCAGTTCACTGTCCATCGTCTCAAAACTCATAACAGAAATTACAATTAGTGTTATTTGAGTACTGTCCATAACGTCTACATATTTACTCACGTAGCTCCCTGTGCAGCTAGTTAATCGCAGTGTTGACAGTTTATATTTTATGAAGGTGCTTAATGTAAACAGTTGGACATCAACAACGCAGTATCGCAAGTGTGACTGGAACATAAACAGAGGTTGCCCAGCTGCAATACGTATTTACTCGTGTTCATGCAAGTACTACTTACGTCTCAGTTGTTAAAATTCAATAATGCGTCTTTCTCGAAGCTCCGAGAGGACTGGTATTATTTCGTTAGTGTGCACTGTATTCCCTGCTGCGGCTGATGCTGTCACTAGCCATAGACGGTCCAGGATCATCGTAATACTCTCAGTTCCACAAGAAACTGTGTGCCGTTATCTGTATGAAATAAAAGACACTATTACAAATATATGTTTATATAAAAATACGTCTTATTACTAATTGTGCAGTTACCTAATACTTAATCGAATCGCCGCCATTATCGATTATAGCTTGACACCCTTTTGGCCTGCTTTTCACGAGATTATCTGCATATTCTCTCGGTAATGATCTCCATATCGTCCTGATTTGGTACGACAGCTGCTGCAGAGTACATATTGGCTTTCCTTTAAACTCAATCTTAATACACGACCAAACATTTTTGACCAGCAGCCGGAAACATTGCAGGCCATTCCATCGTGACACCCCTATGCGTTGATTCCACACTGTTCGGAGACGTCTGCGATGTTTCTGAGCATTATACTCTTGCAGCACCCAATTTCTCTCGTTCGAACCAAATAGCTCCTTAACGGACCTCAGAAGGAATTTTTGATTATACATAAATATAAATATAAATAGCTGACGCATTAGATATTTTGCACTCGTTTTAAACTGAAACCTACAAAACATTCAACTCTCACAATGTTCATCTATACTCTGTGGAAATATGCACTGATTACAGATTCGAGACCACCCCACAGATGTCTCTGCGGACGTTACATATAAAATTTTACCGTACGATTCAAATGGCTCTGAACACTATGGGACTTCACATCTGAGGTCATCAGTTCCCTAGAACTTAGAACTGCTTAAACCTAACCACCCTAAGGACATCACACACATCCATGCCCAAGGCAGGATTCGAACCTGCGACCATAGCTGTCGCGCGGTTCCAGACTGAAGCGCATAGAACAGCTCGGCCACGCCTACAATTTCTGGTGGAAACTGACAATATATAATCCATTGTGTGTTCAGCTTCTTATCTTGAAAGTCAGCGCAATAGCCTTCACCAAGTTCACCACTAAACACCACTCTAACCATATTAATGTATTGTCTACTGTTTCTGCTTTTTAATCGACCTTTTGGAGTGTGGTCTCACCGTGTAGGTGAGTCATACGTAATATTTCTGCTCTTTCGGGAAATACTGTTGAAGGTTCAATGATTTTTAGGAATATTAGGTCCAGTAAAATGTGGGCGCTGCAACACCTATATCGAAGTAGGTTTATATTATGTAACTGTGTATCTACGATTGTGAGGTGTTTGTTCTTTGTTTATTAAGGTCATTGATTTGAACAGGAAATTTAAAGTTTGTAATGTATGTATGGAAAAAACTAAATAATATTTAAAGTAATGAAATTTTATAATATATCTATGTTTATAAAGAAAACATTGTATATTGGAAGCTGGTTCATGTTTAGGACTCTTGTATTGCATAACGTAAAATATGTAGGGAAGTCCCTCCGCAACGGAAATGGCTTGGAGCGATATAAGAGGTGGTTTTGACGGTCGAACAGGGCGGCTCCTTGGTGGGAGCGGTACGCAGTCAGCAGCTAGCCATTGCATGGTACACATCTAGAGTGCCAAGGGAGGCATTTGGAGGCCGTTTTGCAAGGAATTTGCCTCGGATGTGGATTTGGCTGTTGCATAGTACTCTCGGCAACAAGAAATGGCTCTAACACGTATACGATACGTCGCCAAGAAGAAATTGTAAAGAGAATTTTTAATAACCACGTACATATTACCTTACTCGGAGTGTGTACAGTTAGCCACCACGTCGCTTGCCACCACTACTTCGCCACTGCTCCACCACTTCAAGGCATACAGATATGTATTAGCGCATGGTCTAGTTAATTTGTGTGAGTGTTTTCAGTAATAATCCAAGTACTATAAACCTGTGTTTACAGCCACAATTTTTATCCTAATCATGAACATACGCATGATCCCGTCGCAAGTGTTCAGAAAACCGATTATTCTGTTAGTTGATTATTTATGTGTATTAAATGTGCTAAAATTCAGTGCCAGACTGTTTAAATGTTACTGTCTGAAACACCTGCTTCACAGGTGATGAAAAAGGCACACAAGTTAAAAGTTGTTTCAATAATAATTTAGCCTTAATTGCTGTCATGAACGATTTTTTTAGGTTAATTGAGCTCATTGTTGAGTAAATTGCTTTGAAGGATGAAAACATAAACTCTTCAAAGTGGGGCTAAGAATTAAATATAGTTGAAACTAATCTTACTACTGAAATAATCATAGAGTTTGATTAGTGATGCAGTCTCACTTTATGGGTCTCCACTATATTTTTCTCATATTAGAAATTACAGTATTATTGCTATTAAATAAATCTGTTGCAGTTCTCTAAATGGGGGTATAAACAGTGTAATTGTGGTATTATTTAATTTTACTTGTGGTAATTTTATGTCAGTTTAGTCAGAAACCTTTCCATGTCCAACGTAAGTTCGGTGCTTCCTGCAGTAACATCTCAGTACTGAGTCACATAATGATCGTGATTGTAACTGTTATTATTATGAGTTGCGTACAATTTTGCTTTCTATGATTACTGGTTCGTGCATTAATGATAACAGTGTGCTATACAAAGGGAACCTTAACAAACCCTAATGAAAGTCACTAGAGCAACTAAATTTTTTCTTGAACATAATATTTCAAATTAATGTGCCTAATAGGGATGGCGACCGTTCGAATTTTCATTCGTATATGAACTTTACTACACTCCTGGAAATTGAAATAAGAACACCGTGAATTCATTGTCCCAGGAAGGGGAAACTTTATTGACACATTCCTGGGGTCAGATACATCACATGATCACACTGACAGAACCACAGGCACATAGACACAGGCAACAGAGCATGCACAATGTCGCCACTAGTACAGTGTATATCCACCTTTCGCAGCAATGCAGGCTGCTATTCTCCCATGGTGACGATCGTAGAGATGCTGGATGTTGTCCTGTGGAACGGCTTGCCATGCCATTTCCACCTGGCGCCTCAGTTGGACCAGCGTTCGTGCTGGATGTGCAGACCGCGTGAGACGACGCTTCATCCAGTCCCAAACATGCTCAATGGGGGACAGATCCGGAGATCTTGCTGGCCAGGGTAGTTGACTTACACCTTCTAGAGCACGTTGGGTGGCACGGGATACATGCGGACGTGCATTGTCCTGTTGGAACAGCAAGTTCCCTTGCCGGTCTAGGAATGGTAGAACGATGGGTTCGATGACGGTTTGGATGTACTGTGCACTATTCAGTGTCCCCTCGACGATCACCAGTGGTGTACGGCCAGTGTAGGAGATCGCTCCCCACACCATGATGCCGGGTGTTGGCCCTGTGTGCCTCGGTCGTATGCAGTCCTGATTGTGGCGCTCACCTGCACGGCGCCAAACACGCATACGACCATCATTGGCACCAAGGCAGAAGCGACTCTCATCGCTGAAGACGACACGTCTCCATTCGTCCCTCCGTTCACGCCTGTCGCGACACCACTGGAGGCGGGCTGCACGATGTTGGGGCGTGAGCAGAAGACGGCCTAACGGTGTGCGGGACCGTAACCCAGCTTCATGGAGACGGTTGCGAATGGTCCTCGCCGATACTCCAGGAGCAACAGTGTCCCTAATTTGCTGGGAAGTGGCGGTGCGGTCCCCTACGGCACTGCGTAGGATCCTACGGTCTTGGCGTGCATCCGTGCGTCGCTGCGGTCCGGTCCCAGGTCGACGGGCACGTGCACCTTCCGCCGACTACTGGCGACAACATCGATGTACTGTGGAGACCTCACGCCCCACGTGTTGAGCAATTCGGCGGTACGTCCACCCGGCCTCCCGCATGCCCACTATACGCCCTCGCTCAAAGTCCGTCAACTGCACATACGGTTCACGTCCACGCTGTCGCGGCATGCTACCAGTGTTAAAGACTGCGATGGAGCTCCGTATGCCACGGCAAACTGGCTGTCACTGACGGCGGCGGTGCACAAATGCTGCGCAGCTAGCGCCATTCGACGGCCAACACCGCGGTTCCTGGTGTGTCCGCTGTGCCGTGCGTGTGATCATTGCTTGTACAGCCCTCTCGCAGTGTCCGGAGCAAGTATGGTGGGTCTGACACACCGGTGTCAATGTGTTCTTTTTTCCATTTCCAGGAGTGTACTTTGATAATCCGCAAAGTAAAAGCCTGTTTGGTTTTTCTATTAATTACAATATATTCAAAATTGTTGTCCGATACCCGTATCCATTAGACACACGCACAGTCAAAACTCAAAAACCCTTCCAGAGGGTAACACTAGTTTGCTGCGCGGAGTGGCCGAGCGGTCTAGGTGCCGCCATGTCACGGACTGCGCGGTCCCTTCCGCCGGAAGTTATCCTTCCTCAGGCATGTGTGTGTGTGTGTGTGTGTCTGTGTGTGTGTGTGTGTGTGTGTGTGTGTTTGGTACCTTAGAAATTCTCACACATTTGAACATTTGGTAACACTAGTTTGTGTCACAGCAAGCGAGTGTTGTAGCCCCTTCTAACTCCTTAGTTAAGCACATCGGCAGCTTTCCCAGAATATACGACTGATCTCGACTGACCCCATATTCAATTCTCTAGCACCGTCAGGGGAAGAGTATCCTCCTTCTTTATTATAATCTCAATGATCACACTTTGAAACAGCAGACTTTTTACATTTGTAAACAGCTTTCTAAAGATCATCAAACTTTGCATTTATTACAGCGAGTAAACCGAAAAGGATTTCATTAGCTTCTACCCAACTTTTCTTTCCGCAGTGTTAAGAGTACTGGATTTTTTTACCCTTTATGGATACTTTTTTAAGCTTTACAGTCGCTGTAAGTGCCTCGTTGATCTTTGCGTTTGTCGTCTCGATACATGAGGTATTTTACCTGAGACTCTCCTTTCGTAGCCGCTGCATTGGCAGTGCTTTGCGGCTTTGACTGCCTGCTCACTTCGCTAGATTCTGTCATTCAACTAAGTCCCCTTTCACAGCCGCTGCCTTGAGCAGCCATACAGCTCCGTTAATCTTGCATTTCTGCTCTCCATTTTTCTGTCAACATATAAAGGAAGGTCTGGCTTATTTTTCATCCCAGTGGGATGACCAAAATGCATCCTTGCGATCAATAATGAGGAAAATATACTGCAAGTGATTCCATGAATCCCCATAAATGGCTACGAATTCGTATGACGTATCGGTTCCCACATAAGTTTGGTAAATGTGATGTAAATTTAGGTTGCTCTGCTTGAAGGGTGTCATAAGGATGGCATTATCCCAGATCAGCTGCTTCAAGATCCTTGAGTATGGTTGGCAATAAAATTTATCGACTGCCATATGACGACCAAGCCAGAAATACATTTTGATTCATTCCGGTTTTCACTTTTCCATATGGTAGAATATCGCTGCTTTCTTTGAATGTGTGCTATGTCACCCAACCTGTGCCATGCAAAATATATACATGCTTGCAGTGGACCCCTTCAGGATGTGTGAACGAGTTCTTTCACAAAATTAAAGCATATGTGTTATCGTGAATTATACATTGTTGTTCTTATTCCTACTGTTTACAGAAACATCATTGCGGGACCAGTCAGTTACCATAAGACTCATGGGAAGGGGATGTTTTGTCCACTCCGCCAAGACAACAACGATCACACACTACACTTTCTTTAATAAACACTTACATATTACTTGTCTTACTCGGCAGTCTACAGCATTTGCTATATTGTGACTTGTGTGCATTAGATTCTTGAACGTCCATTCTTGTTGAAGTGTGCGCTGTCTCCTGTTAAATATTTTAATTGTACCATGGAAGTTTCGTACTGTGACTATACGATCTCTCAGTATTACTGACGGCGAATGAACCTTGCTGTGAAACAGTGCAGAAATTTTCACTGCCGTATCACATAGTGTACACCATTCATCCACAGCTAATGTCACGATAGTATCACTTAACTGGGGATTTTCCAACACGACCACCAATAGGACACTTGGTCAGATAGCACGCCAACACTGACACGTTTACAGCCTGTGTTACTTGAACTGTAGCTAAGGTTTAGTAACACGGCTACCATGTCTTGAGGTCTCATCACTTCACATCCTGCTGCTATGCGTCTTGACATTTTGGCTCTTTGCCGCGCGCGGTAGCCGAGCTGTCTAGGGCGCCTTGTCACGGTTCGCGCGGCTCCCCCCGTCGTAAGTTCGAGTCCTCCCTCGGGCATGGGTGTGTGTGTTGGCCTTAGCGTAAGTTAGTTTAAGTTACATGAAGTAGTGTATAAGCTTAGGGACCGATGACCTCAGCAGTTTGGTCCCATCAGAACTTACCACAAATTTCGAAATATCCATCTTGGCTCTTTGCCGGTTCTCTGACAACAGGGTGAACTACACATGTACTGCTTTTATATATATATATATATATATATATATATATATATATATATATATATATATATATATATAATCAGGGTGAGCAACAGTAGTGGGACAAAACTGCTGTCATGCCACTCTGCATTGTTGTCAAATTTATTCAAGATAGAGAATCCAATATGGCTGCAATAGATGTGGCAATATCGCAACGACATCACGGTGGGTAGTTCAAATTTTGGCGGGAAAATAGATCGATTGGGTTACCTCCACGAACCTAACTCCCTCCCCTCCCCTAGAAAAAGGTGGGAAAAAGATTACTTTGTCTACCTTCACTCACTTAAGTCATCCAACCAGCACCCCTTCCTTTGAATTGGTGGGAAAAGGACTTAGTCTGTGCTGTGCTGCTGGACAGGATGGACATACTGTAAGTCTTTATTTTGCAGGCAGTGTTTATTTAAACAATTTGAGTCGTCATAGACAGCAGCTCCATCCAGTGTGTTCACCATGAGGTCCGAAGCCCGAGTGGCCCGTGCACAGTACTGCCTCCATTGGGCGCTGTTGACCCTCCCCCTCCCCTAATCCAAGATGGTGGTCTGGGAAACAATCGATGGAAAAGGGCTCAATGGGTGTCCAGCTAGTGCAGAGGAATGAGTGTACTTTATTTATTTTCAGTAGGAAGCTGTAAGAATTTATTTAGGAGTGGATTTCACGTATTTTATTCATTTTTTCAAAACACTCGGCCTGATGTGCCTGGGGTCACAGTACGTAGCCTACAGGCCTGCAAACTAATCGTTCACTACGCATAAAATTGTCAAAATAAGGAAAGCACGCTTACTAATTGTAAACTGTCGAAATAATGCACTGCACAGCCTACAGACCTGCTAACTTCTCGTATATTACGAAATGCAATACACTGATGAACAGACGTGCAAGTAACTCGTAAATAGTCAAAATAATGTATGTAAAACGCTCTGCAAACACGCTCACTAATTGTCAATTGTCGAAATAATGCATTGTACAGCCTACACACATGTCCACAAAATAATGCAGTACACTGATGTACAGACATGTTCACTACGCACAAAACTGCTAAAACAATGCATTTATAACGCTCAGAAAACACGCTCACAACGATTAAACAGCCGAAATAATGCAGTGCACAAACATTCATTCCATGTAAAAACACTTTCGAACTACCGTTAAGAAATTCGACTGTGACATAAAAGCGAACTGATCCCTACAGAGTTCCAAGGCGGAATGATGACTGGATCTGTTACGTGCACACACTGGTCCAGTCTGTCGCACATGCAAGACTCATCTGGCCGCACATGTGTTTACCTAGACACCGTTGCTGGTGCGATGATGCATAGCCTTCATGCCTGCAGGTCCAGTGAGATGTTTGCCTAGCCACACAACCTGGCAAGATTGTCAGTGTTATACTGACGTCTCATGTCTATGTAAATAACAGCCAAGTCTCCCTGTGGATGTGTTGCCTACATATTTTGCAATGCTTTTAGAAACTGTCAGGAAATATCCCAGAATGACTCACGATGCATTCTTCCTAGCAATCCTAACGGGACAGCCCCGTCCACTACATATCAGTCCCTTCCCGGGAATCGTAAAGTGTGCAGAAATAGTTAACGGTCACTTTTGGTGTTGTTGCAGCTTTCGTGATGTCTCAGCTTGTCTGAAAGCAAATTCTTCTTATAATAGGACTTTTTTACGTAAATAGTCCAGAATAACACCGAATGCATTCTTCCTGATGGGCCTAATGGGGCACCCCATCCATCACGTGTTATCATTCCAGGAAATCGTAATGTCCTGATTTCAACATAAATCTCAGAAACGGTAAAAGTTAGCTCGTGTTCTCAACGCTAAAAGCTTTCATCATGTCTGTGTGTGCTTGCGAAAACACCGTTAATCATGAAAGCGTTTTTGTTGTTTGGAAAGAGAGCACTCTCTAAGCACAGGCGGGAAAAATCAGAAGAATTACGCAAACGAAATTCGAAGCACTGTCCTACAGAAGAGACAGATGGAATTTTCAGTATCCTACAGCTGCTGATCTGGAGATGACGTAGTGCCACAATGGTGGATGAGGGACAGCATCATGCCAGAGATGGATCGTCTGCTTCAACTTGTCTTTGAACACTTGAACAAAGAAGATATCACGTTACTCTCAGAACTTCCCATTGATACATTGCTCCTGTCTTGTTCGAACCAGTCTGTAAAGGCTCCTGTTGTTTTTGTGAACGAAAGGCTCTTACTGGATTTACATGCAAAATTACTGATGCTACCAGTGTGGGAGCACGTTCTACCATTTTTTGCTGCAGACAAGACTTTCAGCAGCAAAACTATTTTACACAGATCGGCCTCCAGCCTAGTACAGAGCTGTACTGATAGATGTGGCAAAGTGCTATTTAATTATGAAAATTAGCTGTCATCCTCTCCCTCCAATAACCCCTCCTCCTCCTCCTCCTCCTCCTGCCCTATTGGCTGCACTCTCGGCGTTTGGTGGGAATTTCAAATTTTGGGGGGAAATTCGAATACTGGCGGGTAATACAAAGAACGATGGAAAACCAAAAATGGCAGGATTTTCTTTGTCTCACAGCTGTGCTGATATGCCATGCGTACCCGCCCACTTACCAATTGATGGGAAATTCAATAGAGCAGGTGCCATTTCCAGGGATCGAACGTTGGTCCTTCTGAGAGGAAAGCGCAAGTACACCCAAACACATAGGGAAACGGTCAATATATATCCAGCTGCAGAAGAGGAAGGTTTCGTTGTGTACTTTATTTATTTTGGGTAGGAAACTCAACTAAAGATCGGTCCTAATTATGCAATTAAACATTAGAAATATGGTTCGAATGGCTCTGGCACTACGGGAATTAACTTCTAAGGTCACCAGTCCCCTAGAACATAACTAACCTAAGGACACCACACACATCTTTGCCCGAGGCAGGATTCGAACCTGCGACCGTAATGGTCGCGCGGTTCCAGACTGTAGCGCCTAGAGCGGCCTGGCCACCCCGGCCGGCTAATGAAACATAAGGATCGGTCCTAATCACATAACTATATGCATAGGCCTACTCAAGGAGTGCTTAAAACAGCAAAACAGCCTAAAAAAATTGAAGCTGCCATACAACTTGTCTTATCCTTCTAGCAAAAAAGAATTCGCAGTACCACTCGAAACTAGCGGCAGATGTATTCAAATATTACTCTACATAGCATGATATTTTTACCTATTCCACTGCCCCAAGCGAACACCTTGATATAGCTTCTGAGTAATGGAAGTGGCAGCAAACAATCACTGAAGTGTAGAAAGACCAACACACGCTATCAGAACTGTTGTAATACTGCTCCCCTCGCCGTAGGTAGGTCCTGTCACTGATGGTCCACAAAGAGATCAATCTGGTGGCAGTGATATACTATCTCTGGTCTGCGGAGATCAGTCGGAGATGGACAAAAGACTCAAGAAGAGGACGCTTCCTGCAAGCTGTAATACATATTTCTCAGAAAGACTGGACGCCCTGGAACGATGATATTCTATAGAACTCGACAGGATACTTTTTCTAACATCCAATGGCCAACCCACGTTAGCAACCACAATGTTCGGGAAGCCCTAGCCAGAGACTCTGTGTCTCCAGCCAAGAAACCGTCCAGGCAGTCAACGGGCCACAGAACAATGCGAGATAAATTACTGTTATCATCTTCAAAGACGACCACATGTTGATTGTCTCAAAGGGCAGCTGCGCCACACTTCCCCTACCGCTACCGATTGGTTTTGCTTGGTTCAAATGGCTCTGAGCACTATGGGACATAACGTCTGAGGTCATCAGTCCCCTAGAACTTAGAACTACTTAAACCTAACTAACCTAAGGACATCACACAACACCCAGTCATGAGGCAGAGAAAATCCCTGACCCCGCCGGGAATCGAACCCGGGAAATAATTTTACATTCAGCAACAAGAAGCTATAATTCGTATAGGAATGAAAATGGGCTTCCAACGCTTTCAACTACCTAGTTTCAACTACTTTTGAAGATCATCCAACCACCCGCTTCCACCTTCCACAGTACATGCACGTAGATTATTGTACAAAGAAAACGTCTTAGGGTTTTTCGTAGGTTGGCGAATAAGGCAGGTAAATTTTCTTTGAAGAAACCTTTATTAACTTGTGCATACACAAACATCAAAAAAATTTTGCATCACCTCGTTTCCAAGAACTCCTGAAGATAGACGTTGACTGTGGATATTGTATCACAGACACCGTCACTTTGTTCAGAGATGTCACCAAACGCGCCCAAAGATGTAAGCAACCAGGTATGAGCAGCGCCTATTAGTCGGAGGGGATCCGACAGCCGATCATTTCCAGTCACTCCACCAAGAAGGAGGTACACGGCTCGTGTTGTCTGTTGTTCAACTATGCCTAGACGGTCAATACCGCGGTTCGATCGCGTCCGCATTTTTACTTTGTGTCAAGAAGGGCTTCTAACAAGGGAAATGTCCAGGCATCTCGGAGTGTACCAAATAGATTTTGTTCCGACATGGAGGGGATACAGAGAGCTAGCAACTGCCGATGACATCCCTCGCTCAGGCCGGCCAAGGGCTACTACTGCAGTGGATGACTGTTACCTACGGTTATGGCTCGGAGTAACCGTGACAGCAACGCCACCATGTTGAATAATGGTTTTCGTGCAGCCACAGAACGTCGTATAAAGACACGAACTGATCGCAATAGGCCACTCAATGCGCAACTTCACTTTCAACTTCCATGGTGAGGTCCATCTTTGCAACCACGACACCACGCAGCGCGGTACAGGTGAGCCCAACAAAATGCCGAATGGAACGCTCAGGATTGGCATCAAGTTCTCTTCACCAATGAGTGTCGCATATGCTTTCAACCAGAAAATCGTTGGAGACGTGTTTGGAGGCCACTCGGTCAGGCTTAACGCCTTAGACACACTGTCCAGCGAGTGCAGTAAGGTGGAGGTTCCCTGCTGTTTTGGGGTAGCATTATATGGGGCCGACGTACGCCGCTGGTGGTCATGGAAGGCGCCGAAACGCCTGTACGATACGTGACTGCCATTCTCTGACCGATATAGATTGAAAAGCGCTGCTTATGAACGACGTGACCCACCAGCCACTCTGACTGATCTATGCCTAATGGCATTTGATGAGTGGAACAATTTGGACCGACAGTGCCTTGATGAACTTGTGGCTAGTATGCCACGACGAATACAGGCATGCATCAATGCAAGAGGACATGCTCTGGGTATTAGAGGTACCGGTGTGTACAGCAATCTGGACCACCATCTCTCAAGGTCTCGCTGTATCGTGGTACAACATGCAATGTGTGGTTTTCATGAGCAATGAAAAGGGCGGAAATGATTATGTTGATCTCTATTCAAATTTTCTGTACAGGTCCCGGAACTCGCGGAACAAAGGTGATGCAAAGCTTTTTTTGACGTGTGTATGTGCATGTATTTCGGATGGGGGAAACGGATGTTTGGATTTCCTTAAAATGTAGTGGAAACGAGGCAGTTGAAAGCGCAGCGACCCCCTTATCGGACCTCTATGAAGCGTGTAGTAGCACTGGCTTCGCACCAACATGAGTGGTGCAGGTGATGGATAGAATGGAAACTCGAAGTGTGGAAACAGCTCCGTGTAATGCTACGACTTATCAGAGAACTTGTCTAGAGACTCACGTAGTGATGCAGTTAATGGAAACTCAGTCTGGAAAGAGTTCTACATGTCCATTTGACTTCCACTCTGTCGTGTAGGCATCTGTAACAGGGAGTTTACATGTGTACAGAGTTGATTTCTATTGCTGCTCGAATATTTTTCCCTTAAGTATTTACTTTTATTGCTCGCCAGATGGGCTTCGGTACTTCTGTTTATAGTGTCCAGCTCTGTCACGATATCTACAACCTGTAAATTTAGGGTATTTTTATTTACCCTAGCAATAAGGTTGAGTCGTAGTAAAAATTGCTGTTTTGAAGAGCGCGCCGCAGCGCGTTGTGTGAAGCAGTCGCCCTCCGTTTCTGGCGGTGGCGTCGCTGTGGAAATGGCAGCTCTGGTGTATCCCTCTGGTGGGAAAGGGGAAAGATTGCCTGTTCACGTTCATTTAAGGGGCGCTGTGAGCTCGGCAGTTGGTCAGTCTTAATCGGTCAGTCGGAGTGAATCTGGGGGCAGTCTGTCAGTCTCGGCGAGTCGGTCAGTTGGTCAGCCGGCTCGGTGTGGGGTAGTCAGTGTCTGTCTATCGTCCGGAGTGCTAGTATGTGTTAGGACGCCGAGTCTGTTCAGGCAATGGACATTGGCGGTTGGATTGATCGGTAGGTCGGTCTCTTCCCGGGGCAGGGATGTCGGGTAGCCTGAGGGCATGTTTCCTCTGCGGGGGTGGGTCCGACCGAGTGATTGCTTGGCCAATGTCGGTCTGCCATCTGGAGTACCAGTATGTTTGTCGTTTGGATCAAACTTTAAAGCCAGAAAATGAGTCTTGCCACTCCGCCAGTAACAGAACTCAGCTAGTGGTCGCCCGGTCGGGGCTGAGATCCTGCATCTGAGTCTGCGTGTTAGGCCGCCAGTCTGCTCGAGTTGCTGGGGCAACGGTCATTGGCGGTTGGATAGGTCGGCTGGTCGGTCGCGCACTGACACGAGATGACTTGTCCACCTTGAGCGTCGGCGCATGTGAGGTCCCCACGTGATTCCAGTGGGCAGCACCGGATAGAAAGGGGTAGTGGCTGCGCGGTTCACACGAGAGCAACAGGAGCGAAACCACGACATCGGGCTGGCCGGGGCGAGCTGCGACGCCGTGAGACGGGAGATCGGCGCGCCTTCGTTTGTCCGTTGAAGCGGCTGGCAGCGGACGGTTCGGGAGAGCGTAGGGGGTGTTGCGCCAGGTCTTCGCCAGAAATCGCAGTTTATTAGAAGTTATGTGATTGGAGATATGTTGTTTTATTTACTTGTTAAATTTTACTTGGTCAGTCTCTCGTCCCCAGCTTGCTCGTCTGTCTCCCGTCCGCAGTTGTTAGGCATTTAGTGTCTGTCTCTCTGTCTGTCGGTCTGCCGTACGTTAATAGCTGCCTCTGTCATGTTTGTGGGATTCGGTGTTAACGAATTTATTGCTTAAAGGCCGAATTCTTCAAATATGTTTTTATCATGCCTATCACCTTGCGAGGTGATATATGTGTAAAGTAGAGCATGTTGTACATTTTATGTAAGTCTGCATTTTATGGTTTTTATTTAAATATTCATTTTAGGTTATAAGGTTGCCACCCTTCCACCGTAAGGGTCCTTTAAAAAACTTGCACTTTCGGTGACAAATAATTTGAGTGTTGTACCATTTCCATCCCTCTTACGGGGTGCATAGTTTACGTGTTTGTGTGAATTGTTAATTTTTTTTTCTTTAAAGTGATCTGATGTATTGCAGATTTGCATCAGTGTACTCTTTCAGAGGTTGTTGTGAGCGGTCGTGCCTACGGCCGTGTTGAAAGGGAGCGGGCAAGTTTCTCAGCCCGAAGGCTCCTCCTGTTAATATTGTTCTTTCTGCCTCTAGATAAAATTGTAGCTTGATATTTAGAGGGTGCTTTTCTGCTTATAATTTTAAATCTGTTTTTGAAAAAGCTTTTAGGAATAAAATTCACATTTGTTAAAAGTAATTCCATTTTCCATCAGTTACTTCCTGGAAACTTCTTCCACGCTCACCTAGTGTGATTAAATGTGTTAATGTTCTTGATGAATCGCTAGTAAATAAAGTAAATTCTTTAAGAAAAGATTTTGAAAGTAATTTTCACGGTTCAAAGTTATTAGTTTGTTGACAGTTTGTAGACCGTACTTCGGATCCCGGACTTCAACAGTTTCTCTTCTCCCTACCTACGGTGCGTCTCCCAGACAGCGTAAGTGTAGACAAACAGCAAGTTATGCATTCGAACCACATCCGTCCACCGCAGACAGCACAGCACATACACATAGAGATTCTGCATACATATTACCTATCGCTAAGCCTCGATTTCAACCACTTGTACATTATTTTTGACAGTACTACAAACCGGTAAATGGTGAAATACTCAACGCAAAACGATTCTGAAACGGGTGTGAGCACATGTACCTTCCTCCTGCTAAAGAGCGTAACATCAGTGATACAAGTTATATTACCAATCTTTTGTAACAGAATTGTCCACATTCTCCAATAACAATAAACCAAGGAATACTGCTGCGCCTATCACATGTGCCACGATGATGGCACATTTTCATATGATTTCTGCTACTTGTGAGCTAGATGTCCTTTAGATGGAGGGAGACAGTCCTGCGTGAGTATTGTGTACCAGATAGAACAGCGCATTATTTTATATATTTTATTTTATTTTACACGTCTAGTTCTGTAGGTCCAAATTGAGGAACAACTCTCCAAGGTCATGGAACGTGTCAGTACATGAAGTTACAATAAGAAAGTAATAAGAGATAAAATAAAATGTTTAAGAACCCAAAAAAGGGAAGCCATAAGTTTACGAAAAGGCAATCAACAATATAACAGAGGAATCAGCTTAATTTTTCAAGGAACTCCTCTACAGAATAGAAGGAGCGCCCCACGAGGAAACTCATAATTTTCGATATGGAAGCGCTTGAATTACTGCTAAGATTTTTAAATTCTTGTGGTAGCTTATTGAAAATGGGTGCAGCAGTATAATGGACACCTTTCTGCACAAGAGTCAAGAGAGTACAATCCAAATGCAGATTGGATTTCTGCCTAGTGGTAACTGAGTGCGAGCAGCTAATTCTGGGGAATAAGCTGATATTGTTAACAAGAAGCGACAGTTAAGAATATATATATATTGAGAGGCCAGAGTTAGAACACCCAGACTAATGAAGGGGATCGACGAGAGGCTCGGAAACTTGCACCACTTATTCTCCGAACCGCGTGTTTCTGAGCCAAAAATATCTTTTGAGAGAGGAAAAAGTTACCCCAAAATATAATACCATACATCGGACTGTATAGCATAGCACTGTACTCTAATCCGCCCTGTCACTTACAACCATAAATTCTACAGATGCAGTGCATTTGCTCTATGTTCGACACGTCTGTGTGTGTGTGTGTGTGTGTGTGTGTGTGTGTGTGTGTGTGTGTGTGTGTGTGTGTGTGTCGTGGATGACTACCATAAACCTGACGCAGTCCTCTCACTAGTGGACCCACCTTCGAACCCAATCCCAGACGCAGCGCACTGCGGATCCTCCTCTACACACTGTTCTGGAATTTGTGCATGGTGGATTGACCTTTAAACCCTGTCCATGACGTAACGCATTGTCGATCCATCTCTAGCCACTGGTGATCCACATTCCAACTCTATCTCAGGTCTCGCTTGGGCCATAGGAGCCATCAGCTGCATGTATGGACAGAACGTACAGAAAATAGGGCAAATGTACTGCATCTGTCGGGTCTATGGTTGTAAGACAGTGGGTTCATTCGAGCACAGTGCTACACTACGCCGTCCGACAAATGCGCTTTTCTATCTCGTGCATATAATACTCGCGAAGGACTACCTCCCTCCATCCAACAGACATCTAGCGCAGAAGACTTAAGCCGTTTTCTAGAATGTTCTGTAGGAGTGTGGGCTGATACCACACATATCTGCACTAATAATGTGAGGAAGCGACACTGTAGAGTCGTGATATTAGGACGAAATTGCTATGCTATCCTACACATGAACAAAACTACCTAACATCAGACCATGACTTTTGTGTGCAAGAGAAAGGCTACCAGGGCCATGGTGAATTAATGTAAACCGCAGTATGACTGTTTCATCTCATTTGGCTACTGATTCTGGTGCTCACTCCCTCATAAATTAGTCGCTGTTTGTTTGTAGGGATTTTCGTACAGCGTAGCTGGTAACAACGTATCAACTAACGAAAATTTTCGTGCCGTTTCTCCTCGCTCTATTTCCTAGAGAGGCATGGCTGCATCCTTCAAAACCACTACTACTACTACCACTAGTTGTAGTAAGCATGACTGATTGTATGTGATTGAGGGTATGTACGTTTCCGACTTAAAATGACGTGTAAAATCCGTCAGTTTCCTAAGTGACAGAACAGCAGTCCCCCGACTTTATTCTGGTTGCCCTATAAGCAGTTTGAACGACGGATGTACACTGACGATACACTCATAGTGACGAGCAGCTCAGTGGCTTCCTAGGTCACCAGAATAGCACTTTTATAATCTTAAAGTTTGTCACTGTAGTGTAGAAACGATATGGCTTTAACATTATAGTGTAGTGCAGAACTGTGTAGCCTTATGGGTGCATGTGTTTATGCTCTACAATCATTTTTCTCTTGGTGGAACTTTGTTGGTACTGACTCCGGACACTGGAATAATACTCCAGAATTGAAAGCACAGTTGGTGTTCCAAAGTTCATGCGTCTGGAGCTCCATCACCCATAAACCACACGATTCTTCTTAACTCTCTATTGTATCACCACATCACTTTCGTATCTACTTTGACCAATAATGTGTGCTGACCTCCTCGACATGTACTCATGTGGAGGTGTGATGTGTATTGGATGATTTCCGTCAGTGATGATGATGATGAGCGTTTGGCGTCATTGGCCAGGTCCGGCCGCCATATCGCAGGTCTTATTACATTCGGCGCCACATTGGGCGACCTGCACGCCGGATGGGGATGAAATGATGATGAACACAACACAACACCCAGTCCCTGAGCGGAGAAAATCTCCGACCCAGCCGGGAATCGAACCCGGGCCCAGAGGACGGCAATCCGTCACGCTGACCACTCAGCTACTGGGGCGGACCATTTCCGTCAGTAAGACTGGTGATGAACAGCCTTCGCTGAGCAGCACCTACGGACTCAGCTAGCCCTGTTCCTTCACGAAACGTAGAATGTAGCAGGTTTAGTACCCTCAAACTTCTGGTCAGTTGCAGATTAAATTCGTGACAGTATTACAGGGAGGGATGGTCAAGGACAATCTGGGGAGATGTTTCAATGTGAGAATAATCTGTGACTCTCATCCACAAAGTTAAAGATGGCCAGTCGTAATCATAAATTCCGCACTGTGATCAATGTGCTAGACATAAGAGAAAGCCTAACTGTATCGGCATAGAACGCGGTCTGGTATTTTTTGGTGTATATTACCGAACGGACGTACTGCACAGTCATCTATCTGCATTTGCAGTCTAGTATATAGTACTCGCAGAGCAGCGGAGGCGTGGTTTAGCAATGATACAGAAATTGGGAAGCATTCTGCTGTGTTATTGGTTGGCGTTGAAACTACGGAAAAATTGGCCAAATTGCTAAAATTGATTGGGCTATCAATTGTGGTGCTGATTACAGTACATTATCCCATATAGACGATGTGATGTCTTTCGCATCCCATTCATCCCGTGGTACTCTGTTGATTACCACATAATGACTGACTGACACCACAGAGAGAGCCTTGGCGGAACGCTGGACATCTACTACTTGTCGCTTTTGAACTTGAGAGTAAATGTAGACGTTATAACTTTCAAACAGCTTTTTCGAGACGTTCCTAACAGTTTCTCGTTTTATTTCCACTATCGAGTGATGTTGTAAACAGCACCTTCTGCGAACGGTCAACGCTGGAACAGAGATGATGCAGATGTCTCATAGGAGGACTTAGTGCTCTTGTCCTCTTCGAAGCGGAACAACGGGATATCTCTAACATGTTGCTGTTAACACAAGAATCATTTATTGTAAATGATACTAAACTAAACTCCTTCCGAACAGGCCATCAAGGCCCAAAGATACCGACCGGCCGCCGTGTCATCCACCGCCCATAGGCGTCAATATGGAGGGGAATGTGGTGATCACACCGCTCTCTCGACCGTATATCAGTTTCCGAGACCGGAGCCGCTACTTCTCAATCAAGTAGCTACTCAGTTTGTCTCACAAGAGCTGAGTCCAACTCGCTTGCCAACAGTGCTCGGCAGACCGGATGGTCACCCATCCAAGTGCTAGCCCAGCCCGACAGAGCTTAACTTCGGTGATCTGACGGGAACCGTTGGTACCACTGCAGCAAGGCCATTGGCACTGTGAATGATAGCCTGCTGGATATGGTCTTCTTTCTTGCACAGGTGACCAAACTTTGCCACTCACACACACATACAAGCGTAGATGGGCGAAAGTGATCTACGGAACAGTTATGGGAGATGATTTGTTTTTCGATATATCGGAAGAGAGATGCCGTAAAATGTTGTAGGGTGACGTTAGAAGATGCTATAACAAGGAGAAGCATGGGAGGTTAACGTCTGGGTGCAGATAGTTCGTAGGCATTTTGTTATCTACTCTGGATCTTACAAAGTAAGGAAGAGGAATGCTCTCAAATGTAATAAATGACTGTATAGATGCTGATCTGTATCAGTATTTCATAGGCCTGAAGTGAATGTAATGCCCTGGTGCATGACAATTTGTAAGTTGAACACATGGGATGCTCCCAAACTATATAGATTTTGCTCATAACACTAACAGAAATCGACTGTATCTATTCTTGTGGAATGATGACTGTTTTCATCATCATCCACATGATAGTGTGTTATTTCATACTTCACAACCTCTAATTATAAGGTAGCCACCAGTTGAATTTTAGCTTGTTGTGGAATCTTGAGAATGACAGTATTTTCCGACATGTGAGTAGACTGGATGAAACACACTGTTCTGTGACGAAACTACAACACAACAATCTGCTGATATTGCGAACGATGGTCTGCTTGGTGTGGTCTTCTTCTTCAAGTACGAGTGACAGAAATTTTACACACATGTCGGTAGAGGTACAGAGCAAAAATGTCAAATGTCAGCATGCGGACGGTATTTGATTTCGATGTATCGATGGATTCTTATAGGATTCTCTAGTAGGTGACGATATGAGATCCTATTACAAGGCACGCTTTCACGACTTTTTTAATGTTTTGTAAGCACCAGCTTGCTGTGCCATTGCATTGGTAAAATGGAACCTGCCAAAGCGTAAAAATGTACTCTTGAATTATGTCTTGTTGTTACCGAACATAAAATTATTGTGTGTCTCCTTATATGTGAACAGATATAGTGCGTGGTTGATATCTGTAATATTATTTCAAGCGTCCTAAATGTTTGTAATACAAACATGCATGGCAGCTTATTTATGGACTCTGATATGAAAGCCAGGAACGCTCTCAAACCATGTAATTTTGTCCATCAAAGTGAAAGAAAGCTCTTAACATATTTTGTTAGAAGGTATGTTTTTCTCTTTGGAGTTTAAATTATCGCTTCTTCTTTACACCGAAGAAAGTTTCGAAATTATGAGGACACTCTTTCCAGTGATCGGCAGTTTTCGCAGAAAAGAAGTGAATGTTTTTCGATTTTACGCAACATGGACATGCATAGCAGTTGTGAGATAAGTTAATACATCTGTCAGATGTATCGCAATAGAGATCCAAACTCTGCAGTTTGGTCACGTGAAATCGGTGGAAGTGCTGTAGTTTCTTCTTCACGTCGTTGGATGTCACAAAGTAAGGTGAGTCGGGGGAAGAGAAAGAGAGAGAATAGAAAGAGAGAGAGACAGAGAGAGAGAGAGTATTTTAATAATTCAGTCATTTGAAATGGATATAATGCTCTTGTGCACAACAATTTATGATCTGAAAATGATGAATGTTCTCAAACAATATTTTGCTCATCAAACTAAAAGACAATGGACTGCGCCTATTTTCGTGGAAACAACACTGTTCTTTTTTATTGTCATCGCAGTCTTTTTTTTTATAACAGATACTGTTTATAAGTGGTGCATTGGCGTTAAGTGCAACTGTTACACCGAAATGTTTGTCGCAGAACGTTGGGCTCCCGTGGAAGCAATCCCTAGCGACAGTGGGAAAGTGCGCAGCCGCACGTTTAGACAAACAACATGCGGTCGTCTTTGTTTGGGATAGCCGTGATTTATATTGCGTTGTTCTGTGGCCCATTGACCACCCGGACCATATGCTCGGCTGGACAGGCTGAACCGTTGGCTACGGCTGCTGTGTTTGCTGGGGCTGGCTGGCGGCGATGGGCCGTGTGGCCGCAGCTTCCTGTGTGGCCACCAGCGAATATTAGAAAAAGCATTCTGGAGAGTTCTCCAGAATTTCGTTGTTGTTCCAGGAGGTCAAGTCTTTCCGAGTAATACCTGTAATGGCTTGCAGGAAGCGTCCTCTTCTTGAGTGTTTATCCATCAGTAACTTCATTCCGCAGAGCAGAGACATTAAATCACTGCCACCAGATGGATCTCTTTGTGGACCATCAACGAGAGGAGAGAACAAACCTGTACCCCTACCTATAGCGAGGAGAGTGAGGGATGAGGAGTGGTAAGAGGGCGGTAAGACTGGCTTTAAGCTGATTAGCCTGTAACCGCACATCGAGGAGAACACACTTGCGGGTGCCACCCCTCACTCCTCGTGCTATCGTTTGGGGTCAGTTTTTGTGGTAGTTGTGTTATTATAACGATTTTCTCAATTATCGATACTTGTGTTGCATTATGATTCGTTGCTTAAGAGTGCTGTTCTTTCTCTGATGGAAATTTCGATGTGTAATTAGTCCTTTTCAACAGTTGTGGCAGCTATACCGAGGTGATCTCTTGGAGGCAGTGGAATGGGTAAAGGGATCACTCTATGTATAGTTATTATCTGAATACTTCTGCTACTAGTGTCGAGTGGTACTGTGAATTTTTTTCCCAACAGGAGAGCACCTATTGTATGACATGGCCTATTTTTTAGCTGTATTACGATTTTAGGCAGTCTTGTGTAGCTCTAAGTATATAGTTGTGTAATTAGGACCAATCTTTAATTATGTAATCAGGACCGATAGTTGAATAAAATCTTCTCGCTTTTCAAGCCGTGTCAATTCGAATAAAATTCTCGAGCTTGAGAACACGAGAGTCTTGGCTCATGTGTCTACATACCATAATTCCGTTACAAAAGAGGCGGCTGAGATTATAATGAAGAGCATCATTTTTAACAGAGGGCAGGAGTACAAACTAGCAACAACGGATGCTTAACGCCTGTAGGGGGGGCGAGAGGGGCAGGTTCAAACGTGGCGCAACCCACCGCGGTAACTGACGTCACTCAGTCCCACGGCGGGCCGGAGATATCGTAGGTATACAGTAGTTTTACTCCTAATGACGATCGCGAAGGTAGCGATTGAAAGCTCGAGAATTTTCTTCGATTTGATACAGTTTGAAAACCAAAAAGATTTTATTCAGACATGGCACCACAAGACTCTGAAAACACAGGACCAAACTTTACTTCAGTTTCCAAACGAAAGTAAATGAAGTACTCTAACCTAACCTTGCTCTCCTGCAGCTGGACAGAGATTGACCGTTTTCCTGTGCAATGGGGTGCATTTCGGTTTTCGGACCAGGGTTCAATCCCCGGAAAGGCCACCCGCCAGGTGGGATGTCAGCACCAGCTTGAGAGAAAATCCCACCATTTTTGAAATTCCCTCCATTTTGAATTCCCCACCAAAATTCGAAATTACCGCCAAAAATAGGATTTATCGACAGTGTGGCAAGCGGGGGAAGGGGAGGGGGAGAAGGGAGCTGATGATGAGAGGTACTTAAGTTGATTAATTTGCATAATGAAGTTGAGATGTTGTCACATGTACCACTGCAACAGTCTGCCAGGCTTTGGGAAGGGGAGGGGGGAGGGGACATTTGGCAACGATGGAAACTGTACATGTGTCGGCTTGTCCCTCCTACTCTCCCCTAACGAGGGGTGTAATAGTTAGTGCCACACATTTGAACTGATGTGTCAGTTTCCTCTATTTCTACTACCCTGTTCCAAAACATTGGTGTTCATATGTATCACTTTCAGTGTCCTCTACTACCATAATAAGATGGTCTTTCTTTATCATCTCATATCTTATCCACCTTCTATTGCTGTAGTTAGATTTAGCTATTCCTGCATGTTGTTGTTGTTGTGGTCTTCAGTCCTGAGACTGGTTTGATGCAGCTCTCCATGCTACTCTATCCTGTGCAAGCTTCTTCATCTCCCAGTACCTACTGCAACCTACATCCTTCTGAATCTGCTTAGTGGATTCATCTCTTGGTCTCCCCCTATGATTTTTACCCTCGACGCTGCCCTCCAATACTAAATTGGTGATCCCTTGATGCCTTAGAACATGTCCTACCAACCGATCCCTTCTTCTGGTCAAGTTGTGCCACAAACTTCTCTTCTCCCCAATCCTATTCAATACTTCATCATTAGTTATGTGATCTACCCATCTAATCTTCAGCATTCTTCTGTAGCACCACATTTCAAAAGCTTCTATTCCCTTCTTGTCCAAACTATTTACCGTCCATGTTTCACTTCCATACATGGCTACACTCCATACAAATACTTTCAGAAATAACTTCCTGACACTTAAATCTATACTCGATGTTAACAAATTTCTCTTCTTCAGAAACGCTTTCCTTGCCATTGCCAGTCTACATTTTATATCCTCTCTACTTCGTCCATCATCAGTTATTTTGCTCCCCAAATAGCAAAACTCCTTTACTACTTTCCTGCATAGCTTATTGTATTTTCTACCATGCTACTCCTTGGATTTCACACACATCTTTCCTCCCCTTTTATGAGTAATTTGTGTCTTCATCTAACAACCAATTTTTCCCCTTTTATCTTATACCTTTGCTGACTTTCGCAGTATTTATGGCTGAAACGAGTAATTCAGAAAACGTGTGCTTCAAGCCATTTTCTCATTTACAGGTGAACATTTGACAAAAATTTTCTTGCCCGAAGAAATCGTTTCCTGCAGGTTTATTTACTCGTAGTTCAATTCCTTTCTCGCTTCGATCGCGATCTGAAATCCATTTTGTAACACAAGAGACCGCTCTGCCCCCTTACGTGTAGTTTTCAACAAAACTTAACCCGTTCATGCTGTCTAAAGGCTGCTCATTCATAACTTGCAGCAACTTGCATGTTTAGTCCTATTGGAAGTAAGGTGACACATACTTGTTAATGTGGATTACAATTCTGGACAGAGTTACTGGCCGCCTTTCTGGGCATTGCTAATTTATATATGCCGGTACCGTTCCATCCTTTTTTGAACTCTATACAACAGAAAGGGTTTTTTGTTGTTGCCTCATTTTCTACTGGTGAAACAGCCGCGGTTTTGACTACAGAGGCGCGGGGACGTATATTTTTCTCATAAAGACGGAAGCAGTACAGCAGTCCATTTGTTCTCTGAGTTGTGACGACGCAGTTTTTGTCATCTGCGGTGTGGCATTCAAACACGACAATGTCTCCACGTAAACTGTGGAGTCTGCGCAGTCACGGGGAGCGTGTGCTTTGAAGTGTGGCGCAGCTTTTGTCTCACTGCTACCGGAGGCCAAATTAATTAACTTCCGTAATTATACTGTTGTCTCGACGCACTCGCAGTTGGACACCAGATTCCTCTTTCTAACTTCCCTTGAGCATTGTGTCCTATATGCAGATACAAACTCTTCGAGAGGAAAAGATTAGTGATGTCAATGGCCGCTGTTAACGATGGACGAAAAAGACTCGTTTTTTTGTTTTTTTTTAATAGAATCAAATAATTACCATGCTCTACGAAAAATTTTTAATTTAGAAGCAATTATTTTGGGTCACTAAAGCAACACGATAAACAACTGTCTCTCAATAATTATTTGCTGTAGCTCTATGAGGAATATTTAATGGACCACAAGATGCAATTAAAAACCTATGTGAAAACGACGATAAAATTTTAGTGACACTTTGTGCTAGTGTTATTGACCAACCAGAAATTTCGTTATATTTTCTCGTTTCTTGTGTTTTATAATCATCAGTCCTAGTACGCATTGCACTGATATGACTGCAATTTCTTAAACTTTGTTACATTCTACTTCACCGTATCAACACGTCAGCTGCAGGACTCTACTCGTACTTCTGAATTTCATTATGAAATTATTCCTCCGAAGAGTTATAAAAGAACCAAATGGTCGTAACGACTAATCAGAATTTCGCAAGCTCGTGTGTTTCTGCAGACCATATTATGGGTGAAATCTTTCGTGCCGACAAGCCGCGAAAAATGGAGAGTGTAATCCAAGCTATCTCTGACTGACGCTGCCGTAATCGCCATTGATAGACTCTGGTGTTTGCGGGCTGCTGCGCGATAGTAGTCATCAAAAGTTTAAGTTCGTCTCCTGATGTAGCATTTTATGTCTCTATTTCATTCTCAACCTAAGTGTTTTTATTTGAATCAGTTAGCTACTACAGCTGGCATATCGACAAAGACGAACAAGTTGGTATATTTAGCTTGAGTGCTCTCCGACGTTAGAATTTTCACTTAATTTTCATCATCCTGTACTGTAGACCGTGTGTTCCTAGGCAGAACTAGACGCTGTTTACTGCCCTATTGGCCTGCGGGATTTAACGTTTGATTTTACACTTGTGGCTGTTAAAACAGTGCGAGTGTAAACAGTTAAGTAGGAAGTACACACGATTAAATCTGCAGGTGTTTGCATCTTCTGCACTGCTTGTTCGTGGGTCTTGCAAACCTCTGTCAAACTCTGGCTATAATTCTGAAAGGTCTGTGTCTTCCAAATCGGATTCCAGTTCTTCATCTTGAAAGTCACCAGACAGGTCTTTGCTCTCGTAGAGACTTTTAACGTATTACATCTGTGTTTGTACTTTTGTATTTGCTCAAACAGTGCTTCCGACGACCATTTCCTTTTAAATTTCTTCAGATTTTTCCTACATCCATTTTGCTTTAGCTTCTCTGGACTTCAGTTTTATTTTACTCTAAAGTGACTTATATTTCAGTGTTCCTATTTTTCCTGAGTACTTTCTTCTTTCCTCGATCAATGGGAACATTTCCTTTGTTTCTTATCAGTTATCTTCCTCGTGCATTAATCTGACTGAGCAAATTCGCTTTTTATAAATGTTCCTTTCACTCCAATTGAACTGCTTGCTGCCCGGCCGGTGAGGCCGGGGAGTTCTAGGCCCTTCAGTCTGGAAGCGCGCCACCGCTACGGTCGCAGGTTCGAATCGTTCCTCGGGCATGGATGTGTGTAATGTCCTTAGGTTAGTTAGGTTTAAGTAGTTCTCAGTTCTAGGGGACTGATGACCTCAGACGTTAAGTCCCATAGTGCTCAGAGCCATTTGAACCATTTTCTTAACTGCTTGCTGTGGTATTTACTATCGCAGTATCTACATCCCCAGACAACATTAAGCATACATCATCATTCCTCAATACTTCAGTGTCCTACTTCTCTCCACGTTGATTCTCTTAAGCTTCAGCCTTCTCTTGTTCATTACCAAACTGTGATCCGAGTCCCCATCTGCTGCCAGGTACACATTTCAGTCCAACATGTGATTTCGAAATCTCCATCTCATTTCGATGTATTCCAGATGGTATCTTCCCGAGTCTCCAGTCCTCTTGCAAGTATACCTCTTTGCGCTATGATTCTCATATAGTCTATTACTGTCTGCTAGGACAGTCTGCCATTCTTATATGCAATTTGTTGCAGACCTCGAAGAGTTTTTCTCCTCATCTCTACTACTAATCCCGCATTTTTCATTAACTCTGCATTCTATTCCCTTCCAAACTATGGTGCTCCAATACCCCATGATTACTAGATTTTCGTCTACGTTTACAGAGTTACACGTTAAATATCGTCAAATGCTTTCTCTGTCTTTTCATATTCTGCTTATGGAGTCGGCTTGTGTACCTCAGTGACAATGGTTTGCTGTCGAATCTGATGACAGTAACCCACCCGTTTGTCTACCGCCTCTTCAAAACGAATTCTACTACCGGTATAGGGTAATCTGTTGATAATATTATTTTGTATGCATATGAAATGATTCAAATGGCTCTGAGCACTATGAGACTTCACATCTGAGGTCATCAGTCCCCTAGAACTTAGAACTACTTAAACCTAACTAATCTAAGACCATCACACACATCCATGCCAGAGGCAGGATTCGAACCTGCGACCGTAGCGGTCGCGCGGTTCCAGACTGAAGCGCCTAGAACCGCTCGGCCACACTGGCCGGCTGTTTGCATATGAATATAAATCTTTATCCTATGTGCATACCACTTCATTACCCTAATTATATTTGGATTGAGCCTTTACATCGCCTTTTTAAGATTTTGTAGATTGCCTTCCACAGTCAGATTTGTGAAATTCAGCTCTCTGGTCTGTTGAATGTTACAGTTTCGCTGTTTTTTGAAAGACATCATGTTTACGGCAGTGATTGTTGAACTTTTTATTTCCACTATTGCAGTTTCGGCCTTAAGCCATTATCAAGTGCAGATGTTTTGGTTTTAAGCCATGCCAAATTCATACAGGCTGACACATTTATATATCGCTGTAATTTGCTGTTATATACATTCGTAACGCTGCTAAATAGTGCGGGCACACATGTCCATATATCGTAAAACAGCCCAGTCTGTACATACACATGTTCGTTCCACCATCACTAGTAACTTTTGCACTCAAAAGTGCAAAAGACAAAAGTGCAAAAGTTACTAGTTATGGTGGAACGAACATGTGTATGTAGAGACTGGGCTGTTTTACGATGTATGGACATGTGTGCTCGCACTACTTAGCAGCGTTGGCATGGCTTAAAACCAAAACATCTGCACTTGATAATGGCCTAAGGCTGAAACTGCAATAGTGGAAATAAAAGGCTCAACAGTCACTGCCATAAACATGATGTCTTTGAAAAAATTTCACATGACTGTGAATCCCAGTTATAAAAAGTTTCGCTGTTGTTTCAAACTTTTGAGAAGGACGTTGAAAATTAGATGGATTTTTAAGATAAGGAATGAAGAGGTTCTCTACAGAATAGGAGGGCAAGATGTCGAAAATATTGACAAGAAGAGGGGACAAGACGACAGGATAGGCAAGAAGGACTGACTTCCATAGTGCTTGAGGGAGCTGTAGAGGGCAAAAGCTACACGGGAAGATAGGAGTACATCCCACAAATAACTTGAAATTGGGTTCCAGTAGGTTGGGAAGCGGGAACAACTAGTGGCGAGCCGTCATAAACCCGTCATAAACCCGTCAGAAGACTGATGCACCAATCATAATAATAATAATGATGATAATTCTCGTCCTTGGAATTCCCATCCTGGAGATTCGAGTGGCGAAGTAGTACGTAGTCTTTCGGCATTGGAGAGGTTATCACGATGGCTTTGTTTCAGTTAAATACATTAACCTAATGGTTTCGATTGTCTTTTGGATCATATCGATGGCCATTGCTGATTCTTCCGTCTTTTGGGACATTTTCCCATCCCAAGGGCGAGACGATGCCATTCCTCATTGTCTGCTCCTCCGGCCGCTTCGACAGTGCCGTTTTCAGGATGAATCATATTTCAAATAAAAATAAAAAAAGAATTACATGTAGTGTTAAAACGTGTACTTTCGTAGTACGTGGTAAAACCATCAGAAGAAGATGACAGGTTCTTTATACACCACAGCGGTACCAGTAAGTAACCACTGACTACGCCCCCTCCCACCGACCTGCGTAACCGACGTCTCCAACGCACGTCTGTGCGGTTACGCTCTACTCAGAGGTGAGACCTTTCAAATTTCCGTAGTGAACAGTCTTCACTGCCAGGTTGGAGGAGCAGAGGTAGTGGCGTACGGTTCGTGATCACCAGCGCTTACGTCATAGTCCTGAATTAAGTTCCAAAACTGCCCGCAGTGTCTGACGAAGTTGTGGGCACGTTGCGCTGTTGATGGTGATCTGTCCGTCACACGGGGACTCCGGTCTCGGCGCCCTCCTCGCTGCTACTGGAGAAAAGTAGATTGTGTGGCGGGACAGGTTTCACCCTCTGCCTCCCCTTCATCCAGAACAACAACAACAACAACACCGCACTGCGCCAGTGTGCACGCACTCACCAGAGTCATCTGCACGGCACGGGTAAACACTTGACACTTCATGAAAGACCGGAGGAAGAGAATGGCAAACCACCTGCAGTAGGACCTTGCGTTGAGCGGCGATGCAGTTATTCATCATCTGTTCACCTGCTGTTATTTCCTGAGTATGGGGCTACTTTGACCTTTTTGATGTCCGTTGTCGTAGTAGAAGAGTGTATTAAAAATATGGGAGAGAAAGGCTGTACTAACATGCAAGGTATCGGTGCTGAACGATGGACGCAGAGTGCTGGCGCTCGAGGGCATAATAAAGTGTGTATTGTCGAAATGGTATTTTATGCATGGTAAAGCATCGTAAATCGATGAGCGAGCACACATCTGGTAACACTACAAAGTATATGAGACCGATTTGTATCTGAAGTATTAAAAGCAAAGTACTGTGTAGCCAAAATTAATAAAGGTAGCTGTCAGGTGGAGAAGAGTCTCTTGTTAGTAGTTGTTGCCATAGAATGCATTACTTCACAGCAACTGCAATTCATCTCAAAGTAGGATTGAGCCATTATGTCGCAGCAACTGCAGCTGAACTCAAAGCGAGATTGAGCCATTTACTTTCTTGGCTATTTTTGCGCTTGCCAGTGTGGTGGATGCAACACGCTGAACATTATAGTGTTTTTAGTACGCCTGTAGTCGGCTCATTATACGGCGCCACTTATCTTCAGTGCGTTGAAATTACGCTGTTTTTAGTGACCCTGTAATTGGCTCACTGTCCTACGGCACTTATCAGTAATTTTCTATCCATTCACCATTATTGCCGAGTGAAACCTAAGTCGAATAGAAAATACTACTCCAATTGCGAGAAATTTAATTTCATTTGCCAGCTGATTTAAAATCGATCGGTTCATAAAACTAGGTGCACCAATAATTAATTAAAGTTCACTGTGCACTGTATTTCTTCGGCTGCATCGTATTGGACACTAAGTTAGCAATCACAATGCAAAGTAAAAGCAACTTTAAATTGTTGGCAAAGTTAGGCAGACATTCACTTTTGACTCATGTTTTTTTTTTTGTGTGTGTGTGTGTTTTGGTTTGAGGGTGCAAAACTGCTATGGTCATTAGCGCCCGGTCTGTGACTTAGGAAACGGTAGAAAACGAAATTGAAAAGCAGCAGCAATGGGAACTGTGGTGTCACCGCCAGACACCACACTTGCTAGGTGGTAGCCTTTAAATCGGCCGCGGTCCGTTAGTATACGTCGGACCCGCGTGTCGCCACTAACAGTGATTGCAGACCGAGCGCCGCCACACGGCAGGTCTAGAGAGAGTTCCTAGCACTCGCCCCAGTTGTACAGTCGACTTTGCTAGCGATGGTTCACTGACAAATTACGCTCTCATTTGCCGAGACGATAGTTAGCATAGCCTTCAGCGACGTCATTTGCTACGACCTAGCAAGGCGCCATTATTATTTGCTATTTATCTTGTGATGCATGTACCGTCAGACCGATGTACACCAATTATGGATTAAAGTTAGGTATTCCAGAAGCTACGTACCTTTTTTGCTAGTCTCTATTCCTTAAACTGTTCCAGACCTCACGCCAGCCTGCGTGACCTTAAACGCGTGCCTTTCGGCTTCCTCTCATAGTGGCTTGGCTGTCTTGTCAAGTCACAACAGGAACGAAACTCAAAAAATTGGAGAAACTAAAAGCAGAAGGAAAGCTTAAAAATCCACTACAGAAAGGGGTTGGTTATCAACAAAAAGAGCTTCAAATGACTGACGTCATTTCACTGGCACTAATAAACTCGATAACGCGATCGGCCGAGCGCGTGTCATCTGCTAAAATGGACGATATCTCAGGCGACAGCTGTAGACGGGCGCGTAACGGAGGAAAATAGGGGCACTCAATTAAAAGGTGTCTTACCGTCCACAGCTGAGAGCAGTGGGGACAGAGTGGGGAGGATCGCCGCTTGAAAGATGCCGATGGCTAAAAAGACAGTACCCTCTCCGTTAAAATTACCTCCTCCCGACGACGCGTTCGGGAGGAAGAGGTCCAAGCGCAGGGAAGAGCTTTCACGTCCCGCAATTTATTATGGGGAAGTGTCGACCAATGTGCGTGCCATAAAAGAACAACACGACGACATAAAACGCTCCGTAGATCGGCGAAGGGAATCGATCGAATAGCTGGCCGAAGAAGAGAGACTGCAGCCTTGGCCGCTGTATCGGCCGCCTCATTGCCACAGATACCAGCGTGTCCTGGGAGCCAGAGGAACGCCGCATAGACGCCCCCCAAATGGAGCAAGCGCAGGCAGTCCTGAATCCGGTGGACCAGAGGGTGGACAGGGTAGAGAGCTTGGAGACTGAGGAGAGAGCTGAGAGAATCTGAACAGATAACATACTGTATCCGCTGATGGCGGTGGATGTATTGGACAGCCTGGAGAACAGCGTAAAGCTCAGCAGTATAAACCGAACACTGGTCGGGAAGCCGAAATTGATTTGGGGTGTCGCCAACAATATAGGCACTCCCAACACCTAATGATGTTTTCGAGCCATCAGTGTAAATAAATGTGGCTTCCTTCATTTGTGCACATAGAGCAGAAAATGCCTGACGATAAACGAGTGAAGGGGTACCATCCTTGGGATATTGACAAAGGTCACGGAGCAGGCAGATCCGGGGACGGAGCTAAGGCGGTGCTGTACCCCAAGTTGTCAAGAAGATTTTAGGAAAGCGGAAGGAAAGAGAATGGAACAGTTGACGGAAGCGGACTCCCGGTGGTAGTAGGGAGGAAAGGCGGCCTGCATACGCTACATCCAAGGAGGCGTCGAAAGAAATGTCATGGGCCGGATTAGCAGGCATGGAAGACAGATGGCTAGCATAACGACTCAGATGGACAGCTCGCCGATTGGACAGCGGAGGTTCAGCAGTCTCAGCATAAAGTCTTTCCACAGGACTGGTGTAAAAAGCCCCAGACACTAAACGTAATCCACGGTGGTGGAGAGAGTCGAGACGCCGAAGAATAGACGGCCGAGCAGAGGAGTAAACTACGCTTCCATAGTCCAATTTCGAGCGCACTAAGGCGCGATAGAGGCGGAGAAGGATCACTCGGTCCGCTCCCCAGGAGGTACCATTCAGGACACGGAGGGTGTTGAGGGATCGCAGACAGCGAGCCGAAAGTTAGGAAACGTGGGAGGACCAGCACAGTTTTCTGTCAAACATAAGACCCAAGAATTTAGCGACGTCTGAAAACGGAAGGTTGACAGGTCCTAGATGTAAGGAGGGTGGAAGGAACTCCTTACGTCGCCAAAAATTGACACAAACGGTCTTACTGGGAGAAAAACGGAAGCCGGTTTCGATGCTCCAAGAGTGGAGGCGATCGAGACATCCTTGAAGACGACGTTCAAGACCTGCTGGTCCGTTGAGAGCTGTAGTAAATCGCAAAATCGTCCACAAAGGGGGAGCCCGAGACATCAGGAAGGAGACAATCCATAATCGGATTTATGGCAATGGCAAACGGTACAACACTCAGCACGGAGCCCTGGGGTACCGCGTTTTCTTGGGAGAAAGTACGGGAGAGAGTGGTGTTCACCTGCACTCTAAATGTGCGCTCTGCCATAAATTCGTGAAGAAAAAGGAGCAGCCGACCTCGAAAACCCCAAGAGAGCAAGTCTTCATTCCACCCGGGAGGCAGCTTATCGGAAAATTAGTCACTCATGCTAATTTCAAATAAACGACAGCTGGAGGGACGAGAATGGGAGAACTTCTTGGTCCGAAAAAAAGGATGGTGGGGAGAGATGTGCTTGGCGATTAAACTGTTAGCAGCGGTTGTCAGCAAAGTAGTCCACAGATTTTCCCTGGGTAGCGTGTAGGTGCCTACGAGTTAATACTGGTCGGTCTAGGAGTTCCATAGAGAAATTATGGAGGACTGGGGAAAGGGAGTGATTGGCGCTTAAATTATTAACAGTGTTTACCTGCAAAGGGGTCGACAAGTTACGACACATTTCGCTGCGGCTGGATGCCTCCTCCCTGGACGATTGAGCGCCATTTGTGCCAGCTGCTAGGTCGGAAGTGAGTACACGTACTTTGTGCAAATTTCTCTACCACCCTTGGGAGATGGTCTGGCAGACATTGGAGCACTGCCGTTCGTAATCTGGTGGTCACCATTGTACGAGAATTTCCATGCCGTAACCTACGTCTTGGGATCAGTTTATCGTTATTGCCACGAGCGGCAGATCTCTCGGCCAGCAGCGTTTGGCTCCAACCGAAACTTTCTCCGCAATTTCTGGGCACTGTGTACGCGATCGTCGGCGTTCGCGGCTACACAGCCACACATTGCGGTGATCCACCCTCCATCGGGCGACATGATTTTCGCTTTGGCTGTCGGAGATACTACTTGTCTCTCTTTGGGGGTATTCCACAAACGCTGTATCTTTGGTTCGAGCTTCCAGAATTTCATTATGATGTCACTTAATCTAGAAACGTAGTGTGGTGTTTCTTACACAGTATCTTTGGCAAATAGAATTCTGTATGGCGTCACTGTTTCAATTAGCATGTTATAGCACCTAGCAATAGTAACGATGTGGTGCCTTAGCAGTGATACATAAATCGGGACCATAGTTGACAACATCATGACGTCGACTGGATGCCATTAGTCGTCGTAACGCAACGCGCTACGACACTGTGACGCGATGTCGTGATGTGATGCGACACGGTGTTAACACATGGAAATTTTGAAATTTGTGATAAGGACTATGTCACCAAACTGCTGAGGTCATCGGTCCCTAGGCTTACGATCTACTTAATCTAACTTAAACTCACGTACGCTAAGGACAACCACACCCGGATGCCCGAGGGAGGACTCGAATCTCCCACGGGTGGAACCGCGCGAACCGTGACAAGACGCCTTTGACCGCACGGCCACCCCGAGCGGCTGTTAACACATGACTCCAGTAATTGGATACAATGCACAAAATTGTGGAAAATGAGTGACACTGAGAGTACTGTCTGTCTGGCCGTGCCGTCTGCTGGTTGGTGCCTCGAAATAGTACTCAAATAGGCCTGGGGTGACGTAATTTGTTATAAATAGATGGACACAACCACACCCTATACTTAAGAGTTCCTCCTGTTATGAAACAGGGAAATTGTAAAAAACATGGAATACTGAGATGGTGACTTCACTTCATATTGGTATTAACGAACAAAGATCAAGTGATGTGACTGAAGATAATTCTTTATTGAAAAAGAGACACAATATGACCCTCTACCTATGCTGTCCAGGTACAGAGTAACCTCTCCCACAAAAAGATCCCAGTTATACAAGGTGAAGGTGTGGGAGAGTGCATGATTCTCATTGGTCCAGAGGGTAGGGGAGGGGTTGCCAACATTTTTATGTCAAACGACGACATGATCTTGAGTATCAGTAGTTGAGTTACCTGGTTTATTCCACCGGGTCGCCTTTTATCAATTACCGGTGGTTCCCCAAGAGAGAAGGAGTGGAGGAATCCAAGTACGTCAAGCAAGTCAGGGTATCTTTATACCACTTACTACTTTTGTTTCAAATGGCTACTGCTCCACCTACTTGCATTATTTTGCACAAAAAGTAAGATTTTTATTACCTCTGTGATTTTAAGTTAGTACTTCAGTTGTCTTTCAACCTTTCCGCAAGCTTTTAAGCTTGTGATTAATTGAATCGATTTTGAAGAGGGCTTTTGGAAACAATGATTTAAATTCAGTAATGACAGATCGATACATATGTTCTGATATTTCAAAGTTTATCAGCAATAGTCAATTAACGTTGTCTGTTATGATCTGACTTTACCTAGATCATTAGATCTAGGTGGGAAACTATGTTTTTTAGGACTGTCCTAAAACTACCCTGGATAACAGCGTAAATTTTTTCCTGTATTAAAACTGAAATTTACTGTGACAGGGCACAATTAGTATACGTTCTGTTTTCCCAAGCACTCAGTAACTAGCGATGTATAATGTTACAATGTTCGTTGTCATGTGCAATTTACTTCGTGTGCAGTATTCTCAAGAAATGGAGGAAAGTGGTAAAAAGTTACCCCGATTGTCTGTATACAAGTCACATTTACGCTTCATTCAGTTTAATAACCAATCAGTTGGAGTAAAACAGAAGCAAAACTCAACTGATGTGGACGCCGTTTCTGGGCCAGACAGAAAAGTTTTCTGCCGTTCCCAGCGTGCGACTGGCTGGCGCGGCGGTTCCGTGGCGCTAGTCCAGTGACTCCGCTCCGCCACCGAGGGCGCCTTGACGGCCCAGAATGGGCTTCACTGCAATCCGATTACCGGGAATTATCGAGTACGACAAAGTGAAACCCGGGAATTCCCTTTTTGAAGAAGCTCTAAGCCGGCCTCGGCCCTCACTCAACCATCGATCGCCTCACCTATAGTTAGCTAAACCCCACTCCTCCCCCCACCTTCCCCTGCTCTCCCATCCCCACTCTGCCTACAGATCACAACCCACCGTATTATACCTTTTCAGCCCTTTCTGTACTTCATTCACCTCTCCTCCTACTCTTATTTTTCGCCGCACCTAATCGCAATGCGTTCTCGAGTAACGCAGCCGCCATTTTCTGTCTCTCCCGTTTCGTCGTCCACCCTTCCTCTGATTTTGTTACGTCCGTAATGATCGGATGGGAGGTGAACGAGGAGAATTGCAGGCCAGCGCCAAATGAGACCCTTTAGCGCCCCGGCAAGCAGGCTGTAGAAATCAGCTTAATGAATACCGCTCTCGAGAATTGCTACGCGGCGGCGACCCCAGCTTCGTAGTATTCAAATTGGTGGGCGAGAACCTGCTACAGGAAGAATTCGATCAGGAAAGTACAGTTCGTGGGGTCCAGCAGAACCGGAACGTTGACGCTGAAGTCTCACACGCCATCCGCTTCTGTGCTGTCGACACACCACAGTGTATTACGGGACAGGATGCCGTATTTAATTTTATTGTAATACTCAGACACTTCATGAAACACAGGCATTAATTATTATTTATTGTCAGTTTTACATATTAGTTTCATAAAATTGTCTAGACTCCTTATATAGAAATACACTCCTGGAAATGGAAAAAAGAACACATTGACACCGGTGTGTCAGACCCACCATACTTGCTCCGGACACTGCGAGAGGGCTGTACAAGCAATGATCACACGCACGGCACAGCGGACACACCAGGAACCGCGGTGTTGGCCGTCGAATGGCGCTAGCTGCGCAGCATTTGTGCACCGCCGCCGTCAGTGTCAGCCAGTTTGCCGTGGCATACGGAGCTCCATCGCAGTCTTTAACACTGGTAGTATGCCGCGACAGCGTGGACGTGAACCGTATGTGCAGTTGACGGACTTTGAGCGAGGGCGTATAGTGGGCATGCGGGAGGCCGGGTGGACGTACCGCCGAATTGCTCAACACGTGGGGCGTGAGGTCTCCACAGTACATCGATGTTGTCGCCAGTGGTCGGCGGAAGGTGCACGTGCCCGTCGACCTGGGACCGGACCGCAGCGACGCACGGATGCACGCCAAGACCGTAGGATCCTACGCAGTGCCGTAGGGGACCGCACCGCCACTTCCCAGCAAATTAGGGACACTGTTGCTCCTGGAGTATCGGCGAGGACCATTCGCAACCGTCTCCATGAAGCTGGGTTACGGTCCCGCACACGGTTAGGCCGTCTTCTACTCACGCCCCAACATCGTGCAGCCCGCCTCCAGTGGTGTCGCGACAGGCGTGAACGGAGGGACGAATGGAGACGTGTCGTCTTCAGCGATGAGAGTCGCTTCTGCCTTGGTGCCAATGATAGTCGTATGCGTGTTTGGCGCCGTGCAGGTGAGCGCCACAATCAGGACTGCATACGACCGAGGCACACAGGGCCAACACCCGGCATCATGGTGTGGGGAGCGATCTCCTACACTGGCCGTACACCACTGGTGATCGTCGAGAGGACACTGAATAGTGCTCGGTACATCCAAACCGTCATCGAACCCATCGTTCTACCATTCCTAGACCGGCAAGGGAACTTGCTGTTCCCACAGGACAATGCACGTCCGCATGTATCCCGTGCCACCCAACGTGCTCTAGAAGGTGTAAGTCAACTACCCTGGCCAGCAAGATCTCCGGATCTGTCCCCCATTGAGCATGTTTGGGACTGGATGAAGCGTCGTCTCACGCGGTCTGCACGTCCAGCACGAACGCTGGTCCAGCTGAGGCGCCAGGTGGAAATGGCATGGCAAGCCGTTGCACAGGACTACATCCAGCATCTCTACGATCGTCTCCATGGGAGAATAGCAGCCTGCATTGCTGCGAAAAGTGGATATACACTGTACTAGTGCCGACATTGTGCATGCTCTGTTGCCTGTGTCTATGTGCCTGTGGTTCTGTCAGTGTGATCATGTGATGTATCTGACCACAGGGATGTGTCAATAAAGTTTCCCCTTCCTGGGACAATGAATTCACGGTGTTCTTATTTCAATTTCCAGGAGTGTAGATTTGGCAATCGCAAATTATTGTAATGTGTTTAGCCGTATTTGTTTTTCAAGGGGGTGAAGGTGGCATCCTAAGAAAACAACAGGTGTGACGAACATATTTTTTTAATTTTTCCAAATACTGACATTTTAAGAAGAGACAACAGTGTTAATAGAGCAACAGTCATTATTATTACTATTATTTACCAGAATCATTCTTTTTGGGTATTTCGTAGACAACTGTCAGCAACATCCGAGAGTGAGAACTGAAACACTGACGTACTGCCAACACTATCGTATGAAAATCAATCATAAGTGATAAACAAAAAGAAAAAAATGTGTATGTAAAGCACGAAGAAGTATCGAGGTGAAGTGATGTAAAAGAGCGGATAATCAAAAATGTTAAAACAAAAACAAATATATGCAGCTTTAAAGAAGGCAAGAGGAAGTAGAATGAGCCGTTGTCAGTTTCAGCCGAAGCACAAGTTTCAAACTGAGGTTCGACACAACTTTTTATGTTCAGTGCTAATAAACACACGAATCAGACGTCATTATTTTCTCTAAATTGAAAGTAGCCCACTATCAGTTTAATCTATAAGTTCAGGGCACCATTAAAGTACGATAAAGTGCTCATTATGAGAATCAAAAAATAACTTATACTGTGTCTACGGTTCCCCAAACTGCTACAAATTAAAATTAATTGTACTGTAGTTAGCACCAAATTCTGCAGAAGAAGTGAATTTGACTAGAAAATTTATTCCGGTTGAGACTCTCACTTCCTGGATGTACGCAACCAACTTTTCTGATCCACTATCTTGTGAAATATCGGTATAGAAATTTAATGTTACAACATTTACAAACCAATTACCATTAAACGTTGTTATTTCGTTGGTTTTAAGCACTTCAAACAGTTATTTTTTTTGCAACGTGCACAACATGCAGTCCAGCACACTTAGATACAATGTATCCATCCTTTTTAAAGCGATCTAGGTGACGATGTAGCTCTGTAAACTAGTTTCTCCCGTGTCCTTTAATGTAGTTAACGTGCTTCAGTCTGTCCTATTAGTAGTAAATGAAGACGTTTTATTTTCTCCAGTTGTTGCCAGATTTCGTCATACACAGTGTTTAAAACAGTACTCTTGCTTGCACACCTGCACACCTGCAATAGACTGTTCTATTTTCCAATTGTACTTTATATTCGTACTTTCTGGCAAATTTCTACGCCATATACTCCAGTTTAAGTTTCTTGACCTCCATCTCTTCCACTTCCAGCTTTCTTTTTCGTACACACATAATATTAACTCCATTCAGTGGCATAATTTCTTTGATGGCGAATGGCTAAAGTCAGTACGATACATCTACTCTTTTTCTTAGAACCAGTATAATAGCATCTTTCGTGGCTACGTCCCAATTCGTCGCCGTCTTTAGCTCACTCTATTGTTGAGAACGCTGTTCTGGATTGGGAGATATATGTTTCTTCTAATTTAATGTAGCACTTCTGCGTAATACTTATTTCCTCATTGCTGGAGTCGGTATTAAGAATCTCCAGTAGTTTATAGGTAGATAATTACAACTGAAAGCTTAATTGCCAGCCGGAGAGGTCAAGCGGTTCTAGGCGCTACAGTCTGGAGCCGCGCGACCGCTACGGTCGCAGGTTCGAATTCTGACTCGGGCATGGATGTGCGTGATGTCCTTAGGTTAGTTAGGTTTAAGTAGTTCTAAGTTCTAGGGGACTGATGACCTCAGAAGTTAAGTCCCATAGTGCTCAGAGCAATTTTTTGAAAGCTTAATTTATTGCTATAAGCACCTAATTTTTTCCTGTAAAGTGTCTGTGTTCAGGGATTGGGAGGTTTAATTGGACACCAGTCATTTTTCGGTCTACTTATTATCCCAGAAAAAAACTGCAGAACTTTCGTTAAACACCAAAAACCAGCTGTTCGGCAAGGTAGTTAATAGTTGACATTACATGGATGTGATAGGTATAGAGTATACTGGGGTACACTGCAAATACTGTTACAGGTTTAAACACGTAAACAGTCTTGAACAGGGGCAAACATACGGGGTCCACTCTGTAGTTGTGTGGTCAGTGTTGCTATGTGTGCAAAGCAAATGATTACGTCTGGTCGTATGATGTATGGATTTGACGTGGAAATCAGCGATTTGAACGCATCGATAGCCATAAGAGAAATGAATAATTCCACGAGGAGAGTTATGTCCCGTCATAAGAAGGATATAGATTTACTTGGGTATATATTCTCGAGTCACAGCCGTCCGAGGAGGTATTTCTCATATTTCACCCATTGTCGAATGTCACCGGAGTAGCGCTGCAATCGTAATATTCAATTGTGATTAGAGTGATAGATATGTGACTGGTCTCCTAGGACGACCCTGCCGGCCATATGGGCGTGTGCCACAGGTAGCCGGAGACCAGAACAAAATTATACATTTCCACCTTAAGGCGTGAGGGGTCGCTGCGCTTTCCGAAATGGCAAAGCGGCGAATGGGGATGTAGCTGACCTACCCTGATCGTCCTCTGGGTTGGTGAATACGAAACTAATACTCCGTATATGTTGGGCAGCCTTGCGGGATGGTGTGCTGCGAGAATTCTTCGAGTTTTTCGTGGATATTTGAGAAGATTCAGTATCAAAGTTGGCGCTGGACGGACAGATAAGATAACATCCGAAATCTTATCAATCCCGTCATCCTGGATACCATCCACAACCAGGTGATCCTCACAGACGGACCGAGTCCGGCTGCAGACCGAGCACGATTGCTGAGACATGCGGCCACAGCGGCAAATAGTGGTTCGTGACACCTGGCTGGGTGCCGTGTTAGCGGACATCGGGATATGAACGTGCGGGATGTGCCAGTGTTTCAGCGATCTCGACAGTCTAGCCGTGACAACTGTTACTGCGGAATGGAACGTGGTTTAAGTGCGTGCTGCTTGCTGCTTCGCAATACACTCTGGGAGACAGTCTTGCAGCGGAAACTTGGGAATAGTATTTATTGTTGTTACTATCCAGTCATGTTGTAGACGCTTCCTGTTGCTCCCCCTCCTCCTCCTCCTCCTCCTCCTCCTCCTTCTGCTCCTCCTCATTCTTCGTCTTAGTGCAGCTGAGAGAATCAATTAAGCATTGTATAGTGCTTGAAAAATCCATTTGCAACATCAAATCCATGACTGATCAATATGTTTCTGATAGTGGTATTGTGAGCACTCAAACACCAGTTCGCCCGTCCGCAGATTTTTTAAGAACATAGCATGAACTGTGTTGAAATTTGAATCAAATGCTTCAAATGGGTCGGAGCACTATGGGACTTAACATCGGAGGTCATCAGTCCCGTAGAACGTAGAACTACTTAAACCTAACTAATCTAAGGACATCACACACATCCATGCCCGAGGCAGGATTCGAACCTGCGGCTTTAGCAGTCGCACGGTTCAGGACTGAAGCGCCTAGAACCGCTCGGCCACCGCGGCCGGTGAAATTTGAATCTTTCAGCTACCTCCAACATAATGGACTTCTTACGAAATGACATTACTGTGTCGGTATTCACCAATAGGAGGAAAGAGAAAAGAAATCAAGAAGTGTTTCGAGGCTGAGTCGTTGCAGGATCGAATCTCATGAAATATACGATTTCTAGTACCCACCAATATGATGACAGGAAAAACTGTCTGCACACAAGGGCACTGATTCAATTAACAAGTCAGTCAACTGATACTGCGTGAGAATATTTCCAAGACATTCTCTGCTTTGAATTTTCAAATGGGTTATAGGTTCCCCAGGTATCTTTTGCTTTTTTCAGGACACGAAAGACACTGTCTGCGCTTCTTCTCGAATGTGTCTGTTCCATACGTTGCAGGTTTCGATAGAAATAGAAGTGTGAGACCAAATGGATATACCGACCACCTACCAGTGCCTGGCCTGTGTGTGTCTCAAGAGGCAGGGGATAGGGATGGAAGGGAGGAGGAATGGGAAGAACAATCTGGTTTGTTTTCTCAGATATCAGATTTCAAAAGGACGCCAACTTATGCTGTGTAGTTGCTGGAGTGTTCTGGTGGTGACACTCGAGGCACTCACTATGCAGGAAAACAGTAAAAAAAAATAAATAATAAAAAAAATGGCTCTGAGCACTATGGGACTTCTGAGATCATCAGTCCCCTAGAACTTAGAACTACTTAAACCTAACTAACGTAAGGACAACACACACATTCATGCCCAAGGCACGATTCGAACCTGCGACCGCAGCGGTCGCGCGGTTCCAAACTAGCGCCTAGAACCGCTCGGCCACAACGGCCGGCGAGAATAGTGAACTACTGCTCAGTATGCACTTAACTCCCTTCGTGATTGTGTTGGTTATGAGTGCATGGAGGAGTGTGCGTGTGGTCTCAAACATCTCTTCATACGAGACTCCCGTTATATGGTGTTCTTGAAATGTAGTTACTTCATTTGCCTTTGTCTGTCTATACACGTGGGGAGTCCGCATCGCGTGGTCGTGCGGTAGCGTTCTCGCTTCCCACGCCCGGGTTCCCAGGTTCGATTCCAGGCGGGGTCAGGGATTTTCTCTGCCTCGTGATGACTGGGTGTTGTGTGCTGTCCTTAGGTTAGTTCGGTTTAAGTAGTTCTAAGTTCTAGGGGACTGATGACCATAGATGTTAGGTCCCATAGTGCTCAGAGCCATTTGAATTTTACACGTGGGGATGAATCATGTCACTCTTTGTGATGTGGTCACCAGTCCATAGTTCTCACCGATGTCGCTTGGCAGTGCTGGGATAGCTCACTAATTGTCTGCATACCTGAGTGCAAGGCTTCCAGACATCATGGAAGCAGATGTGTTATTGCAGCGGTTCCAGCAAAGTGCACTGAGTGAGTTATTTTGCTAGCACTGTGCATTTGTTCAGAACTGTTTGCAGCTGCATGTTTTATAGAGTCTATTTGCAGTACATATGTTAGGCTGAGATTTTCTCACGATCTTCATGGAATATTCATGTTTTTATTATCGTTGTTTTTGTGATATGTTATTCCCCTCCTATGGCACTGTGAATCTGTACCACTGTAGTTGGATCGGGACATCGCATCTGATGTTTGTGGCAGCAGAAAGCTTGTGCTCCCTCAAACCTCTTACATGTTTGTTTGTAGATTAGTGTGACTTCCGGTCTGTCGGAGCATGAGCTAGCTCGCTGTGGGGGGCTCTCTCCTCACCTGCGTGCATAAGAATACATGAAGCAGATAGCACATCTGCCCTGCAGTCATTGCAAAGAAGGGATTGGAAGATTTTTAAGTGTGTAATTCCATTCGGAGCATTATGTTGACGTCGATTTCGTGGTGGTATACCTTGCACGATCAGACAGAAAGCACTCTTTTTAATTATCTCTCTTTGATATGTTTTACAATACCTGCATCTTCCAAAACAGCAGAGAGTGATGAGTCTTTACCACCAAATAAAAGAGATACCCAATCCCTATGAAATGAATTTTATAAATAAACACTGTATCTTTTGCCATGTCATTGACATTGATCGGAATTTCCCATCATGACATTAATCCTCTCCAGCACAGCTGACTTTTTCCTGCCAATTTCCAGGTGGGCAGGGGAGGGCGAGGGGTTAATAGTTTTCAGATTTAATTAATTAGTCAATTATCTTTTGCCATGTCATTGACATTGATCAGAATTTCCCATCATGACATTAATCCTCTCCAGCACAGCTGACATTTTCCTGCCAATTTCCAGGTGGGGAGGGGAGGGCGAGGGGTTAATAGTTTTCAGATTTAATTAATTAGTCAATTAATTTGTTATAAATGGTGTGCTTGTTTTGTGATGGGTTTCCCAGACTGTGTATATCGAGAGGGATGGGAGGGCTGGAGGCTTTCTTTGGATGAATTATCCCCAGGGGTCATAAATCAACTAAAACAAAAATAGGCAAAATGGAAGGGGAGAGCCATAAATGAATCAAGTTCGCCTCTGAATGTATGCTTGCCCTTCCATGTATGCAACCTAGATTAACAAACAGTTCCAAAATGAAGGTTGTCACACTACTTGTGTTCTGTGGAGGAACCATCTTTGATTCCCAGCACTCCTGGACAGGAGGAATGGAACGGGGGTAACTTAAAAATTTACAATTGATTTGTTTGTTGACTGGTTTATTGAGTAAAGGGTTACCAGTCCGTTTTTCCTTAGTCCCACAGGTATTGGATTAAAATCATACCCCAATAGAATCTTACCTCCAGAAATCCAGGGAAGGAACAAAATGCCTAAAATTAAGTGTTCCCATAACCCACGATGGATTGAGCAAGCAGGACCTCAGAAGCAGACTAACACTGGCAAAAAGGGCACTCCTCGCCGAGAGAAGTCTACCAGTATCAAACACAGGCCTTAATGTGAGGAAGAAATTCCTGAGAATGTACGTATGGAGCATAGCATTGTATGATAGTGAAACATGGACTGTGGAAAAACCGGAACAGAAGAGAATCCAAGCATTTGAGATGTGGTGTTACAGACAAATGTTGAAAAGCGGGGGGATTGATAAGGAACGAGGAGGTTTAGAGCGTAATCAGAGAGGAAAAGAACATGTGGATGTAGATGTAGATGTAGAAAACACTGTCAAGAAGTAGTGACAGAATGATAGCACTTCTATTAAGACATCAGGGAATGACTTCTGTGGTACTAGAGGGAGCTGTAGGGGAAAAATTCTAAAGGAAGATCGAAATTGGAATACATCCAGCAAATATTTGAGGATGTAGGTTGCAAGTGCTACTTTGAGATGAAGAGGTTAGCATAGAAGAGGAATTCGAATTGGGCTGCATCAAACCAGTAATAAGACTGATCACTCAATAAAACCATAATTACGGAGAAAAAAGAAGTAATAAGCCAGAACTTAAAACATAAACTAAAAGAAATAATGTGGTAGAAGGTATTTAAACAAGCAGCAGATGGCCTGGGCTGGCTGATCGGAAGAATAAGAAAGGATGAGCCAGCCACTCTGCAACGCTTTGAAATCTTCATCCTAAAAATACAAGGCAACAGAAACACTTATGGTGAAATGACAAACATGAAGTCGAACAGACAGCACCGGAGGGAGCGAGGAAGAGTAAAAATGGATGTAGGGTGAAGGCCTGTGAGAGAAGGCACACATAAATTGAGTGATAAAAAAATCCCTCTCGAATAAAACTTAAAACTAGATCAGCTGTTGTGTCACTGTCACCTAATTCCGTAGGTAGCGCGTCAGGAAAGAGAGATGTCAGACTCAGGGTGGCTAAACTAGATACTGACAACTGTCAAGCGAGAACTACAGTCACACAGAGGTGAGTCCTCGCGACATAGGAGGTGACTGTGAATCAGGGAAGTATGGCTGATGCAGAGCCAGTAAAGAAAAATGGAATCCTTGTGGGAGGCTCGCATGGACGACCTCCACACACTCATCGTCTCCTTTACCACATGTAACTCATTCGGCAAACTCAGGAAGCATCATTCTGTATTCCAGAGCTCAAAAACTTTGCAGCGTTATACTGATCGAAGATCAGATTTTGGTAGGCCGATCTCCATACTCGGTGGACGAGTAATCTCTTTGGGTAGCCTTTCGGCCGCGTCATTTTCCGGGATTCCGGGACCTACTACGGTCCATACGACGACCACTGAATGGCCAGTGATAAAGAATGGCGAGGATAGCACTGGTGGAGAGCTTTTAAGGCGCTACAGGAGTCGCTACAAATGAGAAAGGACTCCAGAGTGCAGGAACAGATGGGCTCAAGAACGTGGGGGATGGGTACCAGCCCTGCACTGAAAACACTGCAGCCATCTGCCAAAAAGCGCAGTGCAGTACGTTAGCATGGGCACAAGCGAACCCAACAAGACCATCAACCAAAGATCCTGGAACACGTAAAGAACAGGGAGAAACAAGCAGCAGAGTGTCACAGTGTGAACCTAGTTTTTTCGTACTTCCGAAAGGTCTAGATGAAGCTGCGGTCGAGGTACTACATGGATATGTATGTGTGTGGCCCTGGAAGAGAGGTGGTGGAGGGAAAGATTAGAACCCAGCGAGAAGGGACCAGACATGCAGTGCAATGGTAATCCCCAGTGTGGGCCACCACTGCAGGAGATCGTCGCCATATTAGGGAAAAGGAGACAGGTATTTGGACGTTTAGGCGGTATTGTTTTACATCACATTGGTAGATCATCACCTACTTCTGAAATCCTGCACTTCAAACACTGTAAGCGTATATTGCACAGAGGAAAATTACAACAATAACCCTAAGACGGACAAGACGTAACCAAAATAAAAGAGCGTTAGAAAAAATAGAGGAGGATTTGCAGCAGAATGATTCTAGAGAATGCTACAAACGAGTGGGACTCAACACCCGTAAATACATGTTTCAACCGATCCACGGGTGAAGTGGCCATAACGTTGTGATAACTGTGTGTTTTCGGCACACTGTTTCAGTACATTAGTAAACTGCCGGAACTAACAGGGAGATTCCTCATCATGAACTCAACGCATACCCGACTAGCACCAGCACCAGAAAGCAGCTACTCAATCAGTAAAGAGCAGAAAGGCTGAGGGGGAAGGTGACATAGTGTCTGAACTGTTGAAACATGTAGATGAACGCAGTCACAGAAATCCAGGCCTTGTTGCTTACATGTGTCACACAGAGACTACCGCACAAGAATGGAAAGTTGTGATGACTACATCAGATGAGCTCATGGAGTCTTTTGACTGGCATGAAACCCTTGTCGGGACGGTTGAACAAGCCATTTTGGGCAGTTTACCAAGGTCTGATAGGAAGGGAGGAGAAAAATGGTTCAAATGGCTCTAAGCACTATGGGACTTAACATCTATCAGTCACCTAGACTTAGAACTACCTAAACCTAACTAACCCATGGACATCACACACAGCCATGCCCGAGGCAGGATTCGAACCTGCGACCGTAGCAGCAGCGTGGCTGCGGGCTGAAGCGCCTAGAACCGCTCGGCCAGCGCAGGAGAAACTTGGTCTTCTTATCACGTCTGTAGAGGATTCTGGGTTTTTGTTTGTTGCGGATGTGATTTCACACTGCTCCGGCCTTGACTGGGATGAGAACCCTGATGTACTGACAGTTTAGACCTCAGTTGTCTCAGCCAACTCGCTGTGCCGATGGCAATCTTATTTGCGACAGGTCCGCCGCTCTGACGTTTGATCTTCTTGTGCGCAGTGCCGCACAAGCGAGTCAAACTGGTCGGTGGTACGACTGGCGAACGAGAGTGTCACAAGCTGGAATCAGCCAAGATTTCAGGGCTTCATCGGGGAATACTTGCGATCCGTCTAACAGATCGCCAGCCGCGACTTTGCATATTTCACGCCCATGATAGGGAATTACAGGACACCTGAACCACAAGCATCACCTGATACAACGCCGCACATCTACGAAAGGGGTATTATACTGCTGCCGCAGCTTCTCGGGCTGAACTAGATCACAGTCTCGCCACTTGTTCTCCACTGTTCTGTGTAGAACAGATGCATTAAGATGTTTTCAGTGTTAGACAATTTCAGATTGCGTTATCTCTATTTTGAGCCTTAGTAAGTAGGACAGGTTTGTAACCAAACTGAGGAAGTTCTCCCTATTGCGGGAGAAAATCTCGTTCAATAGCGGTGAAGGAGATGGAGCGCCTTGGTGTGCTTGCATTCCAGATTAACTCGGGAACAAGGTTATCTGGCATACCGGTTTCCGTGAAACTAAAGCCGCCATCAGCCGATCTTAGGACACATACAGTTTAGAACATCCATACAAACAATGGTGATATTAATAGTTGCCTATAACAGGCAGGACTTACAAAATTGTCGTAAGTAGCATATAGGCAAATGGTTAAAGGACAGGTTGGAAACCAAACTGAGGCAGTTCTCCCTATTGCGGGAGAAAATCTCGTTCAATAGCGGTGAAGGAGATGGAGCGCCTTGGGGTGTTTGCATTCCAGATTAACTCGGGAACAAGGTTATCTGGCATACTCACCTTAGCTAGGCACATTTTGGAGCTAAGGAATATCACCTGAAATTATGCCCACTGTGCCAAATTAAAAAAAAAATGGACTAAATCGGAAGGTTTTAGGGGTGTGTGAAGCCTGTCAGAAATCAAGGCTTGATATGGTGACAATGCAGAAACCTCTGCATCCGATAATTCCAACCAAACTAAAACTCGCTGCAAGCTATTTAATGGATCCTCTTATCCGCAGAGGTAGATGATATACACCGAAGAGCCAAATAAACTGGTACAACTGCCTCATATCGTGTACGGCCCCCGCGAACAAACGTAAGTAACGCAACACGACGTGGCATGTACTCGACTAACGTGGGAAGTAGCGCTGGAGGAATTTACATCGTGAATTCTGCAGGACTGTCCAAAAATCCGTAAGAGTACGAGGGGGTGGAGATCTCTTCTGAACAGCACGTTGCAAAGAATCCCAGATATGCTCAATAATGTTTCTGCCTGGGGAATTTGGTGGCCGGTGGAAGTGTTGAAACTCCGAAGACTTCCCCTGCTAACATGCAGGATACATGGATTCACAAGTTGTCTCCATCCACATATATATCTACATGGGCACTCTGCAAATCACATTTAAGTGCCTGGCAGAGGGTTCATCAAACCACCCTCACAAATCTCTATTATTCCAATCTCGTATAGCGTGCGGAAAGAACGAACACCTATATCTCTCCGTACGAGCTCTGATTTCCCTTATTTTATTGTGGTGATCGTTTCTCCCTATATAGGTCGGTGTCAACAACATACTGTATTCTCGCATTCGGAGGAGGAAGTTAGTGATTGGAATTTCGCGAGAAGATTCCGTCGCAACGAAAACCGCCTTTCTTTTAATGATCTCTACTCCAAATCCTGTATCATTTCTGAACACTCTCTCCCATATTTCGCGATAATAAAAAACGTGTCGCCCTTCTTTCAACTTTTCCTATGTACTCCGTCAGTCCTACCTGCTAAGGATGCCACACCATGCAGCAATATTCTAAAAGAGGACGGACAAGCGTAGTGTAGGCAGTCTCCTTAGTAGGTCTGTTACATTTTCTAAGTGTCCTGACAATAAAACGCAGTCTCTGGTTAGCCTGCCCCACAACATTTTCTATGTGTGCCTTCCAATTTAAGTTGTTCGTAATTGTAATACCTAGGTATTTAGGTGAATTTACGGCTTTTAGATTAGACTGATTTATCGTGTAACCGAAGTTTAACGAATCCCTTTTAGCACTCATGTGGATGACCTCACATTTTTCGATATTTAGGGTAAACTGCCAAATTTCGCATCATTCAGATATATTTTCCAAATCGCTTTGCAATTTGTTCTGATCTTCTGATGACTTTATTAGTCGATAAATGAGAGCGTCATCTGTAAAGAACCTATGACGGTTGCTCAGATTGTCTCCCAGACCGTTTACATAGACAAGGAACAGCAAAGCGCCTATAACACTACCTTCGGAAACGCCGGACATCACTTCTGTTTTACTTGATAACTTTATGTCATGTACTACGAACTGTGACCTCTCTGACAGGAAATCACAAATCCAGTCACATAACAGAGACGATATTCCATAAGCACGCAATTTACCTACGAGCCGCGTGTGTGGTACAGTGTCAAAAGCCTTCGGGAAATCCAGAAATACGGAATCGATCTGAAATCTCTTGTCAATAGCATTCAACACTTCATGTGAATAAACAGCTAGTTGTGTTTCACAGGAACGATGTTTTCTAAACCCATTTTGACTGTGTGTCAATAGACAGTTTTCTTCAAGGTAATTCATAATGTTTGAACACAATATATGTTGCAAAATCCTGCTGCATATCGATGTTAATGATGTGGACCTGTAATTTAGTGGATTACTCCTACTGCCTGACCTGAGCAACTTTCCAGTCTTTGGGTACGGATCTTTCGTCGAGCGAACGGTTGTATATCAGTGTTAAGTATGGAGCTATTGCATCAACATACTGCGAAACGGACTTAATTGGTATACAGTCTGGACCAGAAGACTTGCTTTTATTAAGTGATTTAAATTGCTTCACTACTCCTAGGACTGGCAGCTGTTCTCGATTCGAATTCTGCAATATTTACATCGTCTTCTTTTGTGAAGGCATTTCAGAAGGCTGTGTTTAGTAACTCTGCTTTGGCAACACTGTCTTCGATAGTATCTTCATTGCCATCGCGCAGAGAAGGTATCGATTGTTTCTTGCCGCTAACATACTTCACATACGTCCAGAATCTCTTTGGATTTTCTGCCAGGTTTCGAGACAAAGGTTCGCAGTGGAAACTGTTATAAGCATCTCGCGTTGAAGTCCGCGCTAAATTTCGAGCTTCTGTAAAAGATCGCCAAGCTTGGGGATTCTGCGTCTGTTTCAATTTGGCATGTTTGTTTTGTTGTTTCTGCAACAGTGTTCTAAACCGTTTTGTGTACCAAGGAGGATCAGCTACGTCGTTTGCTAATTTGTTTGGTTTAAATCTCTCAATTTCTGCCGATAATTTTTCTTTCAATTCAAGTCACATCTGGTCTGTACTTATTTTATTAATTTGGAATGAGTGGAGATTGTCTCTCAGGACGTCAAATGAATTTTTATCTGCTTTTTTCAGTAGGTATGTTTTTCGCTTATTTTTCGAGGATTTTGTGATTACAGTATTGAGTCTCGCCACGACAACTCAGGATTATTTGTTGCTAAGAGGTCAAGTGTGTTTTCACAGCCGTTTACTATTCGCGTGGGCTCATGAACTAATTGCGCGAAATAATTTTCAGAGAATGGGTTTAGCGCAGTTTAGGATGATATTTTATGCGTACCTCCGGAGTTAAACGTAATTTCGCGAACATATCGAGGGTAAATTAAAGTCACCACCAACTATTATCGTATGAGTCGGGTACGTGTTTGAAATCACTCAAGTTTTCTTTGAACCTTTCAGAAACAGTATTATCTGAACTGGGAGGTCGGTAAAAGGATCCATACCTGTACACGTCCGTCCGCTCGAGACTCGTCCGATCAGGTAACATGTTTCCAGATGTCCAACGTCGGTGTTGAAGGGCCCGGGTGAAGAGTAAAGCTTTGTGTCGTGCAATCATCAAGGGTACAGGAGTGGGGCTTCGGCTCCGACAGCCGATATCGATCATGTTTCGCTGAATGGTTCGCACTCTAACATATTCTGACGGCCCTGCATTGAAACCTGCAGCAATTTGCTCATGGGTTGCACTTCTGTCACCTTCAATGATGCTCTTCAATCGTCGTTGGTCCTGTTCTTGCGGGAGCTTTCCATGGCTGCAGCTATGTCGGAGATGTGTTGTTTTACCAGATTCTTGACAGATACACCCGTGAAATGGTGGCACAGTGAAAATGCCCACGTCATCGCTACCTCGGAGACGCTGTGTCCCGTAACACTACGTTGAAACTCACTTAAACCTTGATAACCTGCCATTGTAGGAGCAGAAATCGATCTCACAACTGCGCCAGACACTTGTTATTTTATATAGGCGTTGCTGACCACAGCGCCATATTGTGCCTGTTTACATATCTCTGTATTCGAATGCCTATACCAGTTTCTTTAGCGCTTCAGTGTAGTTACATATTGGTAGTAATGGAGCTGACATCCAGGTATGTCACCTTAATCCTCGGAAATGGCAACAGCACAAACAGTGTGCTGAGCCTTCTGCAAAGATTTCCTCACTCATGTGGGCCATGTGGATAGTATTATCTCCGACAATGGAGAGTTATGTTAAGAAAACACAGGGTTCAAATGGCTCTGAGCACTATGGGACTTAACATCTATGGTCATCAGTCCCCTAAAACACAGGGCTGAACCGATATACGCATCCATCCGGCATTGCTAATCGTCTCCAGCAGAAACGATTATGAAAAGCCTGGGAAGCCTTTGCCGTGTAGAGTGCGTGAAACGACATGCCAGCTTGGATGTTTTCCTACAGTACTTCCAGGACGTGACAAACGAGCAGGAACAGGCAACCCTGAGATCTAACCAGTATTGTCGTAGACTTCCTCCCGAGAATCCGAAGGCAATGCAAGAAAATTGTTGACTTGGCACTCAGGAGGCTGCGTGAGGCGGGAGTGAAGAGATCTGGGATAGAAAGAGACGCGTAAGAGAATTCCGAATTGGCCGAAAGCTGCTGATTGAAAGTTCCCGTCTGTGTAACAGTCAGAAACAGCCGTGCCACAATTTCTATCCTATCAACACTGGACCTGTCTTATGAACACACTGGAACTCGAAAACTTGAAATCAAGGAAATCTCTGGGTATTCACCATATCCGTCATGTGAACCCATTCATAAAAGATGTTTATAGCAGTTAGTTAGTTTAGAATCGATTTGCCCATAGATCTTCAGAGGATTCTCACATTCTTGGTGGTGTTGTGTAGAGCGGTAAACATTATTCGTTTACAGAATTCCTGAAATTGACGTGTTTGATTCTTTCATTTATGAGTTTATGGTGCGACTCCTTGTCGTACGTGGTCACACGAGTAGCGTGGTTGCTTCATCATCGTATCAACGCTTTCACTGCCTGTCCGAAAATTAAAGTCAGTTTATAACACTTCAACAGCATTTACGTAGCTTTCGTAATCAAATACCAAATTTTGTTTATTACTTACTATGCCCCAACAGAACAAATAGTCCTGTCACGGAAAAGCCACGTATAACACTCCTGTCCGCTACTGCTATACCATAACCTCGAAGCTGGAGGCAGTTTGCAAAATAGAATTATTTTGTTAGAGTAATTATGGTATAATGCAACAGAGCAGTGTTACCCTCTGAGAGGAATTTTATTATGTTGACCGTATTGTACCTAACGGAGGTGGCTTATCGGAAGTGAAAGTCAGATTTACGTAAATATTTGAACAGTACGAACAAAATTTTGCCTATCTGCACTGTTCAACTGATAAAGAAAACGGTCGCCAGCCTAACTAGGCAAGAGAATGGTTAACATTCTCGTTCAAGAAAATAGTTATTAGTAACTCTAATGGACAAACACAAACTATACTTGGTCACACGCGAGTGCAATGAACTCTGACACACACATATGTTTATGGTAAGATTGAAACTAACAGTTAGAGAAGCAGAAACTATTTGCAAAATTATAACAGATACCGAAACACACTATTACTTTCAGGGCTTATACAAACTGAATGGTCTTTATTACTATTCACTGCATAATCATTAATTGGATATAAGTTAAGTCTCTCTCAGTTAAATACTTTACTATTTAAAATGAAAATAAATTGGAATCCACTAACAGGTTGCTTCTCATTATCATTTGAATAAAGAAATTATGGTTTTCATAATTAGTGGTCTTCCCATTACTTGTTACCCAGCATTAATACAATAGACAAACTGTGGATCCTGTTATATTATTAATATGCACTTCCTATATACAAGAGAGACATACACTTAACAAACATGAGTATACAAAGTTTCACAACTGCAGTTGTCCACTTTTTACTACAGTGAAACACAATGTAGGCAAAATTGCAAGAAACTGACTCACTTTCTGCGATTTACAATAGGCAGTAATGTGATCATTTACTAAGCAAAACTTAATAAGCCTCAGTCTTAAGAACTTTTAATTTGAAGTTGACAACAACACATTAATAAGCAGTTTTACTAGGAAAATTACTTTCAGGAAGCATCATTAACTTTAACTCACTCTCTTGCCACATTAACTTTAACTTTCTCTTTACTACGTTCAAGAGGCATTAATTAGAAAACTGGGTTTTACTGTACTTTCAGTAAGGACACTCGGTAATCGCTTTAGTTCAAACGGAGAGGAACCTGAGAGGTGTTATGATGAGGAGAAAAATCAAGGTAGGAACATAAATTCAGAAATGAATTACCTTATATTTGAGCACATTAGCACATCCATTAAGCTGATCCTTTACTGTACATCATTGTAGTATTACGTTACAGTGATTGCGTAACGTGGTGGCAACTGCATGTTGGTAGGTGGATTTGCAGACAGAATTGCTGGACTCTGTCATTTCTTGGTGGCGATGATAGATACAAATTCCAGAATAGTTCCAGCTATTTATCCATCCATCCGAGGCATTGGAAAGTAGCAGGAAAAGCCTCTCTCGGAACCAGCACAATATGCATCTTTTACTTGAGAGTGCACAGTTTGGTAGCTCGTCTCCGACTCGTAGCTCGTCACCGACTGACTATCAGTTCCACCTTTTCCACCTAGGCCAACCACAATTTGCGCGCGTTACACAGTTCCGTTCCCGAGGGGAACCACTACACCATTTACATACAAACTAACTAAGAACCCTAAGTGAGAATCAGCAATTTACATAACAGCAACCAAATACATTAAATAAAACAGAACATTTGCACCTATTGACGTTTCTACCAAAAATTATTCACAGAAAATTACAATCATATACAGTAAGTTTTGTTCCCTCCAAATGGGAAAAAGAGTTTAAATGAAAGATATGCTACACAGCGTAGAACCAAACCATGACATCAGAGTTTGTATAAAGAAAGGAGTATATAATTTTATGTTATCGATTCAATCACACACATTTACAGAAGCCCAGCAATGTAACATTAAATGAAACAAAAGCAAAATAAATCAGTACAGCATTAGAGCTATGGTGTTACACATGCCCCATGTTTCGTTGAAGTTCCCGTAACGGACACATCAAGGAAACATCTATAACACCTAAGTGGTGTTGGCTACAGAAAAAAATTATACCATCCAACTTCAGTTGGGACAAAAAAATACACATATTACAAATATACAGTATATACGCTAAGGAGATTCATACACTTCTTCCAAAAACATTTTCAAAATAAAGCATTTACAGTAATTTTCATCCACAGACTGGTTTAAGGAAATTAATTTTCATCATTACACAGGATACCTTTAAGCATGTTCATTTCACACACATACAGTTCAAATAAAAGACAAACAGTACACAAAATAATGTACACATTAGTAGAATAGGTATATCCTTAAATAAACATAATAATAACAATAAACACATAGACAACAGCTCAAATAATAATAATAAACACATAGACCACAGCACAGAACATTTTAACTCAACAAAGCAGAAATTTGTCTTTCAATATTTTTAAAGGAAGTAAATTTTCAGACACACAAGCATGTTAATGATCATAGTACATTTTGCAAGGTTCAGCAATTAATGAAATATTGAAAAATTCGGTTTGCATCCACATATGTACTAATATTTACACGAAACAGCTATGAGAACTTTTTCCAACTGACTCTTTAAATACCAAAGTAACTTTGCAAGGTTTTTCAAAATAATTAACTTTAAAGCTGCCCTTCATTGATAGCAGTCCAAAATATTTGTTGCACATAAACACAGTAACATATCCAGAACCTATTTTTAATCATCACTTCTGTATTTTTAAAACAAGGCAGTCCAAAACAAACATCTACATCCATTTGAATGAGAATGCATATATATTTTTTATAATAACTTTTCACTGACTCCATTAAGAATAGTCAGTTCATAACACATTGACCAATAAACCTAAGTTCACTGCTTGCCTCAGCACTAGCAGTCCATGTTTCACATTCTGCCCATTATTGGTTTGGCAGTCTTTATCTATAAACATTTAGGCACAAAACATAATTTAGATTAAAAACACTAAAGAAAACACATTTTTAAATTAATTCACTGCCCCATCCTCTAGGTTTGGCATTTCGTGACCACTTATCAACTTCTTGCCCCACAATGGCAAGTCCTTTGGCTACTGCTCACACAGCTTATTTGGGTAGCCCTCAGCTTTAGGACCACAGCATTTTTATTCCTTTGTATTGTTTTGTTGCCCAACAACATATCTTTGAGCAGTTTATTGTCATCATCTCCAGGTTTTTTCATCTTTATGTCAAATCTTTGGTAATTTTTGCTTTAATGGTACAAAACATAAAACCTGCAACTTTGAAATAGTAATTAGACACTGGCAACAAAACCATTTCTTTTCAAATGACAACATCAGGACATTAATCAAGAAACAATTAAATGTCATACTTGGGATCAAGTCAGGATTAAGAATTTCTTACTACTCCTTTACCATTGCTTTTCCACACACAGTTAGGTCATTACATATGTCAAGATCAGGACAATAATTTCATATTCTGTTGCAAGTGATTTCTGCCAACCCTTTTGGTGGCACTAGACACACACATACCTCTCACATCTATTTCACATAGATTAGTCGGGTTCATCTCCTCAGTTTTTGACACACATACAGTTTTTTAACACCATATTAGCCCCTATTTTCAAAAAAACATTTACATTCAGTCATATTATAGTATTCATTGTTTTCAGTATTCTTATCTTTTCTCATCCATATTTCTCTTTCCAATTACTTTTCCAATACATTTTTCCTTTACAATACCCACTAAACTTTCATTATTCTTGGTCATTTTCTAGTGTACCCAATTTAATTATTCATTTACTTGTCAACAAACAATACACACTATCTTACATTATTTCCACACTTTTCAGTTTATTCTGATAGAGAAGAAGGAAAGAAAATAGTAAAAGTTCTGAATGATGAAGAGGAAGGTTGGCAGCACGAAGAGAAACAGAAGTAGTGCTGGCAACGACTCGGGTCCCTGGTGCTTGTCAGGCACCTGACAATGCAAAGAGTGCATGTCCCCTGAGGCTTTAACAACCCTCATTTGAGGACATGTATCTTTAAGTAAACCACATAATGCAAACATACGCCTTTTCGGGTCTTTTAAGTATATTAGAAATTAATTTTTATCTTGAGGTGTTATTTTCACTTTCTTTAAGTTACCATAAGCATATTTATACATAAAGTTTTCATGTTTCTCATACTAGATGGCTCTATCTTCATAATTAGACTGGCAACAATGAGTATCCAATTAAAATTGAAACAGCTCATAAGCAGAGTCATAGAGTACAGTACAATAAATAAGCAACCTCCCCCAGGTCTCAGGATCAACAAAACAATAATTCACCTTCAGGTAACACTCAAATACAATAATAATAAAGACATGCATTACTTTAACAATATATATACATACATCCTGCCCCCAGTCTGTTTATTAACATGGCAATATTTTATGGTTCATAAAATAGTTACGAAGTCTGGTGGTTTTTTAGGCTTCCTATTTTCTACATCTTTCACTAAGCTATTCAGATCTTGCCAACGTTTTGTTTCATCAAGTGGCTTTTTAGGTTTTGGAATTTCAAAGACTTTAGCAAGGTACAGCATCTCCTGCTCTGCTATCATTTCATCAGGTGGTTCTTTTTGTTCCTGTAATTTACACTCAGTTAAAACATTTATTAAGGCTTGCCCCAGTATAGTATCATCTGAAGGTTCCTGCAAATTATGCCCCTGTGTTATATTACTGAATAATTCCTTCGGTTTTGGCCCATTTTCACTTTCTGTATCTTGCTTTGGAAAAATGTCACTAATTTTCTCATACCCTTTTTCAGTAAATGTATATTCACTTTCGTTTACACCTGAAAATTCATCTTCACTGGAGTCATCACTACTCTCTTCCTCACGATCAGATTCATTTAAGTACGCCACATTTGAACAATAGGGAAAGTTAGTATATTCATTCTTATCGGTATTCATATACCCTTCATCATCTGAACTATCACTGATCTCATTTTCATCATCAGATTCGAGCAGGAAAGCAACTTTTAGACAGTGGAGCAGTTCAACTTCGTTTTTTGACTCATTTTCTACACAATGCATATCGTTTGGACACTCAGGCACTTCAGCTGTATCACTTTGAACGATTTCAGCCTTAACTTCATACTTAGTATAATCGTCATATATTTCGATAACTTTCATTTCATTTTCTTCCATGCTATCATTTTCAGGTAATCGTGCGAAATTCCTACTAGGCCCTTCTGCATTAGAATCAAAAAACACCTTTCCATCAACAACAATTTTGTCTGCACTGTTTATAATGCAATGTTCACTAACGTCCTCCTTTACATCATTTTCACCTAGTTTTAATTCTGCACACGTCTTTTGCGTGGCATATTCTACCTCCCTTTCCTCTTTATTCATCATAACCTCCTCCACATCTACGTCTTTTACCTCATACACATCATTAACAGTGCCAATATTCCCCTTTTCACTCGCCTTTTCTGTCTCCCTTTCATTCTTTAATAAAGTCTTTTCGCACGATTCCGATACTGAGTTATCCTTATCACATGACATATTAACTTTATTTTCATTTCTACATTAATCTACTACTGAAACCGGCCATCGGAAGTGTCCGATCCCGCCTCTTCTGTTTCTCTCTACGGCAGCCATCTTGTTCTGACGTCTGCCATTTGTGTCTGCTGCAAAGTGCAATGTACGCTGCTCCGGCAACCGCTGGCCCGAGCACGAACGGTCACGTGACTTCGCACTGGGAACGCCACTATGTATCATTCCGCGCCCGTCTGCTATAGGCGCGTCCTTAACCTTCCTGCCCCATAGTTTACATCTTTCCTTCTCGAATGTAATATTTGACATCTTTTCTTTGGGCCCAAAACCAGTTTCCGCGTGAATCCGGCCCGTAACACACGCGGTTTTCAGTTTTCCCTTTCGTCTCTAGTTTGGAAATTCCGCGCCATGTACCCTCTGCCGCGCGTCGTATAATTTCCTCTACCTCTCGCACGACCTCTTTGAATCGCGTTTACACGATATCTTTCGTTTTCAGGTCGTTCATTTTGGTCATTACTTTCTCGCAAATAATTGTTGTTATTTTGGGGACGAGATTCTCGATTTCTTCGCCAGTGATCTTCATCCTCGGCCCTTTCCAAAAAGGCAGAAAATCTTCTATGGGTACTCCCAACATATCGTTTAGAATCCTCAGGCAATTTCTGTCAAAGAACCCAAACGATCTCGGCTTCAGTTCTTCTTGCTTTTAGGTGTATTATTTTTCTGTACCACGATTCGCAAAACTCTTTCATGGTTTGCCTACCTCTGACATCATACAGTCTGGCCATTAGAAATTCACGCCACAACTGGTCTTATTTTTGTTCTGACCAGTATTCGTCAATAAATTTTTGTTTAAAGGTTTCAAAAGACATCTGGTTAGTATCAAGATTCAACCCCCACCTTTTTGCTTCTCCCGTTAATGCACTGATTACAACATTAATTTTTTCCTGGTCAGACACATATTCAGGAAAATTTCTTTCGCAATTCTTTACAAAGTCTAGGGGGTGCCATACGTTATGTCTCTTCGCAGGATCGAATTTTTCCTCGCCCTCTAATATTTTACTGAAAGGCATTATTTCAGTAAAATGTGTAGGGCCTGATTGTATTTTTCTTTCCAAGTCATACATTTTGCCTTGGATTTGTGAAGTGTTATGTTCACACTTCTTTTCGCAAGTAACAATATGTTTCGTTAATTCTCTACTTGTTTTTGTTACAGATTGTTTAATCTGTGCAAATTCCACGTTACATTCTGTTTGTATTTCGGTTTTAATACCGAATACCTTTTCATCCACTTTAGTACAGACTAAGGGTTCTATTTGATCTTGAATTTTAATTACTTCTGTGTCAAATCTTTCGTTAATGTCATCAATTTGTCACTGCATGTTGGCAATATTGCCATTGATGACAGTAATTTCGCTTATGAGGTTTTTTATTTCATTACTCACAATGTCTACTTTTACATCAACCTTCTCAATCTGTTTACTAAGATTCTTGCCCTGCTCTTGCATTTGTTTATTAATATCGCTACCTAGTGCTGCGTTTTGCGCTGCATTTTGTTCTATACTTTGTTGCCCCAGTGCTGCGATTTGTGCATTAATATTGTCATTTTGCGCTGCAATTTGTGCCTTAATATTGTCACTGATATTGTCATTTTGCGCTGCAATTTGTGCCTTCATATTGTCATTTTGCGCTGCAAATTGCGCAGACAGTATTCTAAGTAAATCAGTCAGATCTGGTGTCTTTTCACTTTTGGTTTCTACCGCATTTTCAGGTTCGAGTCCTACTTCCCTCTCAGTTTCTGGTGATTCGAACATATCCCGCGATTCATTAACTTAGCCACTGTCTTCCACAACATCGCTCACATTGTCTTCCTTAGTACGAGCGACATTCATAGCTTCTATCTGTTTATTGACATCGGCGTGGTACCGTACGTAATTTAACTCGCGCGTAATGCCATCTGTTGGTGTGCTGCCTGAACTGCTCTCGATTGCATTCCGTTCTCGCGTGTCTAGATTTATTTCTAGTTTCCTGTCCATTTTAGCTATTATTGAGTACTGATACCTTTAATTTTCAATTTAAGCTGAACTTTCACTATCCGTTCTGTCAACTAATGTACAGGTTCGTGCCGCTGGACGTTTTATGTTCACTCTATGTTTGTAAAATGCTAACTACTTATAATTTTTCCGTCTGTAGATGCAAAGTGAACAACGTCCTGTCACGCAGCGCCACTTATAACACTTTAATAGCATTTACGTAGCTTACGTAATCAAATACCAAATTTTGTTTATTACTTATTATGCCTCAACAGAACAAATAGTCCTGTCACGGAAAAGCCACATATAACACTCCTGTCCGCTACTGCTATACCATAACCTCGAAGCTGGAGGCAGTTTGCAAAGTAGAATTATTTTGTTAGAGTAATTATGGTATAATGCAACAGAGCAGTGTTACCCTCTGAGAGGAATTTTATTATGTTGACCGTATTGTACCTAACGGAGGTGGCTTATCGGAAGTGAAAGTCAGATTTACGTAAATATTTGAACAGTACGAACAAAATTTTGCCTATCTGCACTGTTCAACTGATAAAGAAAACGGTCGCCAGCCTAACTAGGCAAGAGAATGGTTAACATTCTCGTTCAAGAAAATAGTTATTAGTAACTCTAATGGATAAACACAACCTATACTTGGTCACACGCGAGTACGATGAACTCTGACACACACATATGTTTATGGTAAGATTGAAACTAACAGTTAGAGAAGCAGAAACTACTTGCAAAATTATAACAGATACCGAAACACACTATTACTTTCAGGGCTTATACAAACTGAATGGTCTTTATTACTATTCACTGCATAATCATTAATTGGATATAAGTTAAGTCTCTCTCAGTTAAATACTTAACTATTTAAAATGAAAATTAATTGGAATCCACTAACAGGTTGCTTCTCATTATCATTTGAATAAAGAAATTATGGTTTTCATGAGAAAGCAGGTGTTGACAGATGTGAAAATTACCGAACAATCAGTTTAATAAGTCAGAGCTGCAAAATACTAACGCGAATTCCTTACAGACGAATGGAAAAACTGGTAGAAGCGGACCTCGGGGAAGATCAGTTTGGATTCCGTAGAAATGTTGGAACACGTGAGGCAATACTAACCTTACGACTTATCTTGGAAGAAAGATTAAGAAAAGGCAAACCTACGTTTCTAGCATTTGTAGACTTAGAGAAAGCTTTTGACAACGTTAACTGGAATACTCTCTTTCAAATTCTGAAGGTGGCAGGGGTAAAATACAGGGAGCGTAAGGCTATTTACAATTTGTACAGGAACCAGATGGCAGTTATAAGAGTCGAGGGGCATGAAAGAGAAGCAGTGGTTGGGAAAGGAGTGAGACAGGGTTGTAGCCTCTCCCCGATGTTATTCAATCTGTATATTGAACAAGCAGTAAAGGAAACAAAAGAAAAATTCGGAGTAGGTATTAAAATCCATGGAGAAGAATTAAAAATTTTGAGGTTCGCCGATGACATTGTAATTCTGTCAGAGACAGCAAAGGACTTGGAAGAGCAGTTGAACGGAATGGACAGTGTCTTGAAAGGAGGATATAAGATGAACATCAACAAAAGCAAAACGAGGGTAATGGAATGTGGTCAAATTAAATCGGGTGATGCTGAGGGGGATTAGATTAGGAAATGAGACACTTAAAGTAGTAAAGGAGTTTTGCTATTTAGGGAGTAAAATAACTGATGATGGTCGAAGTAGAGATGATATAAAATGTAGACTGGCAATGGCAAGGAAATCGTTTCTTAAGAAGAGAAATTTGTTAACATCGAGTATAGATTTAAGTGTCAGGAAGTCGTTTATGAAAGTATTTGTATGGAGTGTAGCCATGTATGGAAGTGAAACATGGACGATAACCAGTTTGGACAAGAAGAGAATAGAAGCTTTCGAAATGTGGTGCTACAGAAGAATGCTGAAGATAAGGTGGGTAGATCACGTAACTAATGAGGAGGTATTGAATAGGATTGGGGAGAAGAGAAGTTTGTGGCGCAACTTGACTAGAAGAAGGGATCGGTTGGTAGGACATGTTTTGAGGCATCAAGGGATCACAAATTTAGCAATGGAGGGCAGCGTGGAGGGTAAAAATCGTAGAGGGAGACCAAGAGATCAATACACGAAGCAGATTCAGAAGGATGTAGGTTGCAGTAGGTACTGGGAGATGAAGAAGCTTGCACAGGATAGAGTAGCATGGAGAGCTGCATCAAACCAGTCTCAGGACTGAAGACCACAACAACAACAACAATTAGTGGTCTTCCCATTACTTGTTACCCAGCATTAATACAATAGACAAACTGTGGATCCTGTTATATTATTAATATGCACTTCCTATATACAAGAGAGACATACACTTAACAAACATGAGTATATAAAGTTTCACAACTGCAGTTGTCCACTTTTTACTACAGTGAAACACAATGTAGGCAAAATTGCAAGAAACTGACTCACTTTCTGCGATTTACAACAGGCAGTAATGTGATCATTTACTAAGCAAAACTTAATAAGCCTCAGTCTTAACAACTTTTAATTTGAAGTTGACAACAACACATTAATAAGCAGTTTTACTAGGAAAATTATTTTCAGGAAGCATCATTAACTTTAACTCACTCTCTTGCCACATTAACTTTAACTTTCTCTTTACTACGTTCAAGAGGCATTAATTAGAAAACTGGGTTTTACTGTACTTTCAGTAAGGACACTCGGTAATCGCTTTAGTTCAAATGGAGAGGGACCTGAGAGGTGTTATGATGAGGAGAAAAATCAAGGTAGGAACATAAATTCAGAAATGAATTACCTTATATTTGAGCACATTAGCACATCCATTAAGCTGATCCTTCACTGTACATCATTGTAGTATTACGTTACAGTTATTGCGCAACGAGGTGGCAACTGCATGTTGGTAGATGGATTCGCAGACAGAATTGCTGGACTCTGTCATTTCTTGGTGGCGATGATAGATACAAATTCCAGAATAGTTCCAGCTATTTATCCATCCATCCGAGGCATTGGAAAGTAGCAGGAAAAGCCTCTCTCGGAACCAGCACAATATGCATCTTTTACTTGAGTGTGCACAGTTTGGTAGCTCGTCTCCGACTCGTAGCTCGTCACCGACTGACTATCAGTTCCACCTTTTCCACCTAGGCCAACCACAATTTGCGCGCGTTACACAGTTCCGTTCCCGAGGGGAACCACTACACCATTTACATACAAACTAACTAAGAACACTAAGTGAGGATCAGCAATTTACATAACAGCAATCAAATACATTAAATAAAACAGAACATTTGGACATATTGACGTTTCTACCAATAATTATTCACACAAAATTTCAATCATATACAGTAAGTTTTGTTCCCTCCAAATGGGACAAAGAGTTTAAATGAAAGATATGCTACACAGCATAGAACCAAACCATGACATCAAAGTTTGTATAAAGAAAACAGTATACAATTTTATGTTATCGATTCAATCACACACATTTACAGAAGCCCAGCAATGTAACATTAAATGAAACAAAAGCAAAATAAATCAGTACAGCATTAGAGCTATGGTGTTACAAGTTCTGTAGAGAGATTCGTCATAAGTGTCAGCTCTTCGTATTAACTGACACCGTTCTGTGGCATGATAACATCTGGACTTTGACTGAACTGAGCTCGACGTCCAACCAGCGTTTACTTTTGTCACAAATGACCTTTCTATCTTCAGTTAGCACTGCTGGTGTCATTTTATCACGCTCCAAGAAGTGTAAGAATGTTTGTCAAGAAACAGCTGCATTATGAACATAAAATTCATCTGTATAGTTCTGTTAGTACTGTCTTCTGTAATATCACAACGGCTTGTGTGAGTATTTCTGTCCTTTTTCCGCTGTATCTTACGCACTGCCGTAGTGGGGATGTACGTTGCTTTTCGCAGCTCATGTGTGAAGCGATTTTCGGATGTGTTATGAGTGCTACTAGCTATTCACACATTAGGTGCGTTAGCGCGATAAGTTGCTGGGATTTTAGGCCATAGCTAGTCATGCGATGGAGCCTTTTTCAAGGTCTTTGCGTTTTGCTAGCGCCCAGAGAGCGCCATAGGCAAAGCACTCTATGAGGGATGAGGACATACAGTGGAGTCACGATGGTGCGGCGCACCTGAGGCACAGGAAAAGGGGCGCAGCAATCAGAAAGTGACCTCTGGTAAGGATGAGGACCGACTAACATCAGAGATCAAAATTTACTGTTTTTTTATTTTACTGCAGCGGTGGTTCAACAAGAGGAAATTGAAAGCGTTTTTGTAACATGTAGAGTGTAAGTAGGCTGTTTAGGTTTTTTATTGGTAACGCCACCTCTGTATAAAAATCACTGGCTGTGCTGTGTGCAGTCTGTGTCTAGTATGCATTGTTGTCTGCCATTGTAGTGTTGGGCAGCGGCAGCTGGATGTGAACAACGCGTAGCGTTGCGCAGTTGGAGGTGAGCAGCCAGCAGTGGTGGATGTGGGGAGAGAGATGGCGGAGTTTTGTAATTTCTCATGAACTGCTATATATATATTATGACTATTAAGGTAAATACATTGTTTGTTCTCTATCAATATCTTTCATTTGCTAACTATCCCTATCAGTAGTTAGTGCCTTCCGTAGTTTGAATCTCTTATTTAGCTGGCAGTAGTGGCGCTCGCTGTATTGCAGTAGTTCGAGTAATGAAGATTTTTGTGAGGTAAGTGATTTGTGAAAGGTATAGTTTAATGTTACTCAGGGCCATTCTTTTGCAGGGATCTTTGATAGTCAGATTGCGTTGCGCTAAAAATATTGTATGTCAGTTTAAGCACAGTCCTGTATAATTTTTAAAAAGGGGACGTTTCAACAAGTAAAGGGGAACTAATGAAATTTTTTTTGAGTTTCAGATGTGAAAATCCAAAAGAAGGTGTCAAGAGAAGGAACATCTGTTCAGACGAATAGGAGAATGTTATCAGGTCTCTCCGTCATTGGGTGTTGACTATACTACAAGAAGTAGCAAAAACAGGAGTATGCACAGCATAGAGTTTAGAGGTAAAGTTGACAGGTGCTGCGTAAAGAGAATAAGTAATTACTCAGTGTTGTGGTGATGAGTAGATGCATTGCCAGCCTATCATAGGGGTAATACATGACGGAAACAGTACTAACACAACTCTCAGGTACAGACTAGAAACACTTCACACCATGCATTTAGGACAAGTATAAATGTTAAGGATACCATGTTTAGTCTTTACGATAGTACATACCTTTTTTGTTATTCCAGTCACACAACTAATTAAATGAAAGCTCTCAATGTGTTTAGTCTAAGGACTTGTGTTTTTAGATGTTATCTTAGACATAAGAAACTACGTGCGTAGCGACTGTGCAGATTTTGGGAGCTCTCAAACCCACTATCAATGAATCCTGTGGGACGTAGCGAGGCAACATCGTGTGACCGCCAACAAGGACTACGTGTCAGCCTAAAGAAGAACGAAAAAAATGGCTCTGAGCACTATGGGACTTAACATCTGTGGTCATCAGTCCCCTAGAACTTAGAACTACTTAAACATAACTAACCTGAGGACATCACACACATCCATGCCCGAGGCAGGATTCTAACCTGCGACCGTAGCGGTAGCGCGGTTCCAGACTGTAGCTCCTAGAATCGCTCGGCCACACCGGCCGGCTAAAGAAAGAAGAACGCCTGAGGCGGCACGGACCAGAGACTTGCCAAGTGGAAAGCAGGAGAGTTGGTCATCAGCACTGAATAAGTGCCGGGACAGCTGGCAGTCTGTCTGCCGCCTTAGCAAACAAGCGTAAATGAAAGCAGCGGGAGAGCTACAAAGCCCTGCTGCTGTAAGCCAACGAACCCTTGGTGACTGTGAAAAGAGGCAGCCCATTGGATAAGGGTGGCCTACTATTGGTGCCATGTCAGTTCCTCTACAGTCTAGCAGACGGACCGGTCATCAAGTAAATGACAGCCAACAACAAACATCCACTGAGCGGTTGTGAAAGGGACCGCCGGACTGAGGGCTCCTCTCTGACGTCCCGACACGTCTTTGGATGACCCACAGACGAGGCTGGGCCACAATGGGACAACACACCCCTCTACAGGCAGTGTGAAAAACCAGAACCGGAGGAGCTGCTACTGCAGCTGAGTACCATGATGCAGACAGGCATTGGCAACAGTGAAAACATGACGAGTTAGCCACTAGCACAGTGGGAGAGAGAAAATCCTCACTACATGTGTTGCAACGCTGTATCAACAACTAATCCAAGAGGAGACTGCACTGTCACAACTACTGCATCGAGAGTTGAGACAGGGGCTGAGACGCCACTGCATGGGAGATATGGTGTGCTGTGCAGATGTTCTGTTGGTCGCGCCCGAAACTCGCGAGACTGTCAATCGCTACCAGTTCGATATGATGCCAACAGCCCAGCTACGTCACTGATGCTGCCATGGACCAGATTGGGGACCAGATCCATGAGCTGTTCCTCCAACACCAAGCACTGAGTGACAGGTGACCCTTACTCTGGCGAGACCATGCTGCACCTTGATACTTCAGCGAGTCCAGGGAACATTTAAGTGTGTTTATACTGAAACATGTCTCTCCACTAACCCTTATGTAGGGAATGATAGGTTGATTCATGTTCCAGGCAATCATGAAATCCAGTATATTTTCTTGTGAAACTAATTTTTATAACTATTCTAAAGTAGGCAATTTGTCAAACACTCATTAACGAAGTTGATGGTAGGTTTCGAAATTCTTGGAGGTAGAAGAAACAATATTACACTGCGCTAATAAATAAGCATAACAGAAAACACAGGTCATTTATTTCTTTATACTTAGTGTATGAGTGTTTCCTTAAGTTATAATTATTATCTGTTTATGTATCAAGGATGATTAAAACCTAGTGTATGATTGAGCAGCGGTAAATCACTGAGACAGAGAATGGTGTAAAATCCACGAAATTTTAATTTAATTAGGGATATAAGTCGCCTATGATCTCAGAAATGGCGTAAGCGCGTTAAAAAAATATGACACCTGGGAGAATGACGTCAAGTTAGGATACCTTTTTATGTATGGTGTAGGATTGCAAAGTCGCCCCTAGCCGGCCGGTGTGGCCGAGCGGTTCTAGGCGCTTCAGTGTGGAACCACGCAACCGCTACGGTCACAGGTTCGAATCCTGCCTTGGACATGGATGTGTGTGTGTGATGTTAGGTTTAAGTAGTTGTAAATTATAGGGGACTGATGACCTCAGATGTTGAGTCCCATAGTGCTCAGAGCCATTTGAACCAAAGTCGCCCCTCATTTTGTGAGATCTCAGTACTATTTGGTGATTTCCTGTATTCTGTGTGACAGTATGACATTTTGAAGTGAGACACTGCACGTACGGAAATCACCTGCGGCAGGGAGCGGTGAGAGAGGGGGAATCATTCTCTCACTATTCTCGATGCTCAGGGGTACAATTTAATGCTGATTTTTCATCCAAGAGATCGTGTTTGTGAGGTGACAGCAAGTTATCAACATGAGCAGGCACTGATGGAAGCGTGCAAGATCTTGACCGTAGCTCTCTGGAGTTGACAACAAGCAAGCAATTAGGTCATTTAACAGTAAATCTTGCAGTGGATGTTTGGGGCTCAACAGTCACGTACAGCTGTTAGGGACAGGAACACACTGAAGCACTTACTGGGGACAGATTTCCAGGCCCAAGAACTTCTCCAACGGTGTGCAGGCAATGCACTCGGTCAAAGAGGCAGGAAAACTGCCTACCTGGACCTGCCGGTTAGGCGTCTCTTGCCACTGAAGGGCACGAGGAGTGAGAGAAATGTACGTCCAGAAAACACGTTACGACAGCGTCGTAAACGTCCTTTGAGAACAGGAGTGGTAGACATAAAAATTTACGAGCTTCCATGTTCATCGTAGACCAGACGCTATCGAGGGAGCCGTCAGGTGGTGTCGTCCCTCAGCCTGCAGAGTTTTTCGGGTAGCCTCAGGTCTGCAAAACAATCTTCGAAAGAAAGAAACACTGTTGCCGGCTCTGAAAAGATCTATGTTGGGACACAAAGGCACTTCTCTTAGTTTAGCCAGGGCCCCTGTCCAGATACGCAGTAACGTTGATGCCATCCACATAAAGATATGCATGATAAACGTGTCGTCCAGTTTAGAGCTGTACAGAAACTAAGACGCTGCCTGACGTGGCCATAGGAAAAAAACGTCTGGAGTCAGGGATTGGTTGCATTTCCTGAAAAGAGAAGAATATCGCTAAATTTGATTCGGATTGGCCAATGAATGGAGCAGATGAGTTAGAGAGGAGAAATGGAGCTCAAGGGGTTTATAATTGGCTTGAAACGATAGTGGGGTGGGGGGGGGGATGGGGTTGCATGACTGCTTTTGGGCAGTTTAACGAGGTCTGATGAGAGGTGAGCGCAGGAGAAATTTGGTCTTCCGATTAAGACTCTGGGCTGAAGTGGGTCTTCTGATTCAGACTCCCATGTGAAGAGGGTTCTGGTCTTAGCTTTTGTTTGTCCTGGGTGTGACTTCACACTGGCACTGTCCTTGACTGGGGACCCAGACCTCAGTCATCTCAGCCGACTCGCTGTGTCGGAAGCAATCTCATTTGTGACAGGTCTGCCGCTCTGACTTTTGGTCTTCTTGTGCGCACTGCCACATTAGTGAGTCAGACTGGGCCTAGGTATGACCGGCGAACAGTGGTGTCACACAATGGAATCTGCCGAGATTTCAGGCTCCATTAGTGTTTAATTGCGATCTAACAGATCACCAGCCGTGAATCTGGACGTTTCGCGCCCATGATAAGGAATAACAGGAGCCGCACATCACTGCTCTGATGACACTTGAACCACAACCATCACCTGAGACAGTCCCTGCTCATCTGGAAATGGGGTATTGTACCGTTGCTCTGGCTTGTTAGACCAAACAAGATCACAACCTCGCCACTTGTTCTCGGCTGCACCAACGTGGTATAAATTCACTGTAGAGTGAATCCATCAAGATCTATTCAGTGTTAGATAATTTCAGACTGCGTTATCCGTATTTTCAGCCAGAGTAAACAGTTCAATCACACAAACTTTATTCTCTGTCAACCAGCTATTACACAGTGTAGTTAATCGTGCATTGGATTCTTGTGCTGCCCTCTGATCATGTTTTATTTTTGCCATCAAGCTGAATATGTATTTTTGTCCTACTTATAATCAATGAACTTGTGCCACAACTTTCATAAAATATCCATCCGTGTTGCTATATTAATCACCCATGTATAATTGATAAAAATAATGACAGGGCCACCATTTTATTAATACTATTTCAGCATTTAAATTCATTTAGGTTTGGATAACTGTGATAACCTCTAAGTCAGAGTATCGACAACAAACACAATTAACGGGCAAAATCAGTTTAGCAGACGCATGGGGCAGGTAGTCAAGTGAAAGGTTCACTAGTTAAAGTGACTGCTGTCAGGGTCTGGTTCCCAGAGGTCACGGTTTTACGGGACAGTTCCGGTCTCGGATTAAAAAAAAAGAGTAAGTGTGTTGCATTTTGCGGTGACAATGATAACACTAATTTTAGAGAAGTGCGACAAGCACATACAAACAATGTATTTGCTGGACTGAAAAGTGGAGAAAACGAAAATCTTTTAGGGGTTGGCTGCCCTACTCAGATACTACACAATGCTGCCAAGACAGCCGCTGACGTCATGAGTGTTCACGTGAAAACCTTTATAATTAAACTTTTCAGTTACTTCCCATGTACACAGTACGAACGGAGCGTCTAAAGGTGTTTTGTGACCTTGTCGACATAGGGTATCGGGCATTGTTGTCACATACAAAAATAAGGTGGTTGTTTTCGTTTGTTGGTGCAGAGGGAGTACTGAAGTTGTATGATGCTGTTAAATCATTCTTCCTCTTAGAAGAAAAGGTAAGTAAACTTCCGACAACCCTCTTCCAGAATCCGTTAACGGAAGCACATCTGTGGTTCCTGCATAGTCAGCTAAGCGTGTGTCAGAGACATGTACTTAAATTTGAGAAAGCAGACAGCAATGTTATAGATGCTGCTGTGATTTTGGAAAATACTAGCAGAAACAAAGAACGCCGTAAAGAAGAATGTTTTATTCCACTGCATTAACTAGTGCAATTCGAAAATTCCATGTTGATGTAGAACACTTTTATGAAACGTGTACAGCTTATTTAGAAAAATGATCAACAAATCTTAATGAGTTTTCCATTTTTAAATGGATGTTGCTGGACGCAGAAGCTGAGTGGAGCAATGCCACAAGGACAATAACATTTGTACAAGGTAGAGGATTGTCAGTAGGTAGTATATTGATTAAGCAGCTTTCTTTACTCAAGCAGGTCACTACTGAATCAGAAATCAATAGCGATGAGTGGGATAGTAGAACATGTCATGAGAAATGGACCTATTTCTTCCGACAGACTGGACGCGAAGAACAGTATTCTCAGTTGCTGAATCTGAGTGACTCCGTCTTCAGTATTCCAGGGCATAATGCAAACGTGCAACGAGTATTTTCTGTCATGAATGTGCAATGGACTGAGGAACGAAACAGATTACAAGTACCAACAGTCGAAGCAATAATTAAATGTGTTTTTAATTATCAAGTAAGTTGCTTTAAGTTTTATGAATACATCATACAGCTGAAAGATCTTCTCTCCAAAGCTCAGAATTCAAATGAATGTGACGCGTAGGCTAACAATTTATGTGAACTTTGCACTTCAACACACAGAGCTTCAGAAGAATATTTTGTACATCGTTTTAATGTTTCAAAATAAAAAATTCTTGTATTACCAGTACTAATTTTGTAAAACGTTATTACCATTTCCATTCCCTCCCTTGCGTATTATTAAATTAATTACAGTGTAAAGTGTTAATTTTTTTATTTATTTTTCTCGTAAATCAATTGAATACAGCAGTAATTTGCCCAAATATTTCACTTTTTTAACCTCAAGAAAAGTGCCCCGATATGTTTCGGTCTATGATTCACAGATTATGGCGTTTTTAGTTAATTCTAGAGAAACATCCCGGTTTGCTAGCAACAAATTCTAACAACCCTATGTCAGGGCGATAACTCAAGAGTTGCTTGACGCCGCGTGACAGCAAGTCTGGTGTAGTCTTGCAAACCTATTGTCAGAACAGCTGTGTATCACTGTTAACGTGAAGCTATCACTGCCGGAAAGACATTCAGAGACAGAACCGAGCGGCATTGAAGGCAGGCTCGGGGGCGAAGAGCAGAGTGGCCATTGCTGTTGTCAACAGCGGGTACCGTGAGTGAATGGAAGAAGTCTGTTAGCAGATAAGGCACACAGTGAATACTGTCGACGTTCGTACTCTTATACGAATCCTTTCAATGCAATACACACAGATAAATAAGAGTAAAACATCAAAGGAAACGCAAATACTGACTAACGAGCCGTCACAGACCACGGATCTCTTACACTAGAATACTAATTCAGTATTCACGAAACTGGACGTTGACGGAAGCTGCGTGAGGTTGTCCGCCGGCGTTGTTATTGCCTGCAGAAGGGTACAATGAGAAAGTCATTTTCGAAATCCGGTAAGACTTTCAGAGTGTTGACGAACGGCACTGCATCAGTCTGTTGGTACACCACGAAAATAGGTGTAACGTACTATGAATAAATAGGCATAAACTTTTTTCGCCTTCGGATTACTCTATTGGTGACAAATGACTGAAAACAGCATCAACCGTGAAATAACAGAGACTATCAAGCGATTTTGAAAGTTAACATACAGTCATAAAATGTAGCAACTTCCAAAATCGACTTTTATCACACTGTATCATTCAAATATAACTGAGTTCCTATTCCCACGGAGTAAACTGAACATCTGTAGCACTCGACGGCCTGTTTGACAAGTGACCCTAGCATACCTACGTACCGTGAAATCTTATGGATCAATCCTATGATGACTACGTAGCAACATAATCTGAAGGCAGATTAGCATGATTGAACTGTGAGGTCTGCCTATCCAGAGGAAATGAGAGAGGAAGTTTTAGCGATACAAACGCATCCTTACAGTGAACAGACAAAACTATCACCTTATTCAGAAACACAACGATCATATTTTCCTTGAAACACTAACAATTTCCTACGGAATACGTACGATACAATCCAGCAAAGAATAACAACTGTTTCGACCAGGCGCAATTATTCTAAATCACCCCTAACCAATGTGACAAATCTATACTGGATAGACTGGAACATCTTTCACGATGGATTTTCAGGAACACACTGTAGTTCATTCACAATACCAGGATCAGATATCCGTAGAAGAAAAGTTTATGTCAGTAAATATGATAGTGGCAAGAAAAAAATCAAATGTGAAAACTAGTAATTTAAAAACAATATGGAACAGCATCGACTGCCATAATTCCTGTGTAAAGCAACAACGATTTTTTAAGTCACTCGAAGGATGCTCAGAATACGAAGCCACTACATGTATCTTCATGTGTGTCATTTTTTTTCAGTTGCGCATAGTGACCGGGTGTATCTCAAGAATTCTCTTTCGATCAAGGAATCACTTTTCTTTGCTTGTAGCTTACTAGTCAAACGCGATATTTGCAAGCTCGAACACAGGGGAGCAGGTATGTGGTCGCTATCTGATCAGTTTCATTGAAACCACATGAGGTCAAATAGCCTGAAAACTGTCCTCCCTAACGCAAACATCTTCAGTGTATATCAAGTCTGAGAAACTGTGATTTTCGTAATTTCCGACAGCCCATTATACTTCTAAACCAGGCGTGGGCAACCATTAGCGATCCGCGGGTCTCACTGTCATTCGTACTCAAGTCGGTGTTACACTGTCATATTAACTTTGACAAAGAAATGCGATCAAATATTCATCATTTATTTGTTCGACAGAAATATTTCACATTGCGCTAATAGGGGTATTACACTGTCAGAAAATAATCTGTGACAAATATCTTTAACGTCACTGTTCCTTCAGAGTGACCAACGAACACTTTTTACTTTGCTCTGCAGTTATGTGTACCATCCGACAAAATCTGTTAACGGTAGCTGCAAGACGGGGACAGTCACATGGAAATTACTTGCAAGTATAAATTTCAGTATGTGCTCTAGAAAGTGGCTCCTCACAGCTACTACGAAGCAGAACACTCACCTCAGATATGCTAAATCGGTGGCAGACTTACTGTAACACTGTGATTTCTTGCAACAAAAGGAAGATACTCTTGTTCATAGTATAGCACTCGAATACCGGTGTGTACATTGACGAAAATAATACCAGAAACATGTGAAGCTATTTATGAAGCACTTAAAGAGGAATATGTGAAGCGGATAATAGTTTAGTACATGCCATAGCCATGAGGAAATATTTTTATTTCTTTGTATCTTCCGGGATACATCCTGGTGTACTTCGTGGCTAATGACCGTTTTTTATAGCTCTCGCTTCTTCTTATTGTGTTTCTGTATTCGGGGTACCACAAGTCATACAGTGCTTCATCTGCTTCGTACATTTCTATCAATTTCGGTGACGATTCTAGGCACACATAAATTTCGAAGCCATTTTGGTGATCTTTTAATGTCAGACAGCTGCACCGATGCTAACGCTCCTAGCGGTTACGTTTCTCCTTGCAGTAAAAATAAGAAAATCGCTTTCTTTGCTCTAAACTAAGGCGAGGCGCTAGATTTGGTCAAAGAAAATTTGACATTAGCCTAAATTGGACAATTTTTCTTATTACACTATCAAATTTTATTTGACGAAGTGTCTTTACTAAATAAAATTTGATTTACTTGACGAAGTGTCTTTATATAATAAAATTTGACAGTGTAAAAATACCTTAAAGTCGTGAATCAGCTCGTCAGCGACGCGACAGCAGCTCTCCTGGTCAAAACTATAGCGTCTGTCACGTAATGAGCCAATACGAATGACTCCCTTTCCTGACATTCGACGTCAACAAATTATATCTCAAAAACACATTTTCGAGAGCAGATTCATTTTATGTAGACCCTACCTTTACATGCCTACATTTGTTTACACGTCGTTAACATAATTTCTTTACAATAAACATTTTACGATAGCTGTATTAGAAACTTCAGTCACCAAATTCTGCAACGCCATTAGCCCTCCCGTTACCAAGCTTTCTCACACCTCTATTTTAATAAGCGGGGAATTTGGACTACCCCAAATGAATTTTGTGTTTCATTGTAATATTTGTTGTCAGATTTCGCTACTTCCATTGAATGGGTTTATTTAGTATTGAAAACAGCTTTTCAGGTTATCAGAAGTATTTAATCAGATCACAGATACAAAGTACAAAAAAATTTCTATATTTTTCACTACATTCAGTACTCAACGAACAGAAAATAATCTATGCACCTGAACAGTCACTGCAGTAAAGTAACACAAGACTTTTTTCAACTTTTCAGTCAAGTACATTTTGGCACTGCTTGCACTTCACAGTAAGTTTCTTCTCTGTGTATGTTACAAACAGGTTTCTTGCGTGTTACACAACAGAATCTTGTTTTCCGATCTTCGTTTCTCTTGCAATCTTGACATCGTTGTGGCGTTGGTAACTTGGAACACTGGGTCTGGAACAATGATGTAGGAATGGCAATGCCACAAGCTTTCAGTGCATCTTGTACAACTTTATGAAGACCGTTGATATTTTTGGCTCTTTCTTCCATGTTGCCTTTGCTGAGTCGAAATGTCAGTCTAGTCGTGAAGAGTTCACGTCGGCTTCGGTTATTCTTCTGCCATTCAGGAAATCTTTGAGTGTACAGAATATATGCATTCAGTGCTGCAATATTTGTCATTTCCATGAAGATTCTTAGTGGCCACCGCCTCGTTCCTCTAACACAGCTCTATTCTCTTGTCATTTTGTCCCCATTATTTACAGCACCTTTGGTTTTGTTGTAGTGCAGTATGATTTCGGGTCTGTGTTCACTTCCTTCACCACTCACTTGTCTCTCATTCTGCTGAGTAGAGAGTAGTATTACTGCCTTTCCCTTCTTTGTAACATAGGAAACTAGAGTCAAGTCATTTGTGAAGCCAAATATTGAAGAGTGAACTTCTCTCTTTCTGTTTGGCAAGAATTCCTTGGGAATATCTTTCTTATTGGAACGCAAGACACCAACCAAGTAGTTCAGCAGCTGATGGAAAACTGGTGAAAAAATTATCAGTTGTTATACTATGAACGTTATTCAGAAATGGTTCCATGAGATCCAAAACAACTCTCTGTCCTTGATTAACTTCCCGAGTAATGTCCACCATTCCTGTGTAAATTTGGATCCGTAATAAGTAATATGTCTTCACATCAGCACAAACCCATATTTTAATGCCATACTTGCCAGGTTTGCTCTTCATATAAACCCAAAAAGGGCAGTTTTCTCGGTACGTTGCTAATCGTTCATCAATAGTCACGTATTCATAATGATAGAAGTTCTTGCACAAGTTAGACTGAAACTTGTGCAACACTACCCTGGTGGCTTGTAGCTTGTCCTTGGTTTCTTCAATTCTCTGTGTTCTTGTGTCCCTGTTGTCAAATCGCAAGAATTTCAGTATAGACAAAAATCGGTTTCTTGACATGGCAGCAGAAAAGAATGGTTGTCGAAAGGCAACATTACCTCCCCACAGATCGGAAGAATTTCAGTATAGACAAAAATCTGTTTCTTGACATGGCAGCAGAAAAGAATGGTTGCCGAAAGGCAACATTACCTCCCCACAGATCGGAAGCACTTGTGCGATGTCCATGAGTTAGACCAGCTCCTATTAGAACTGCTAATACAGCGTACACTTCTGTGGCATTTATATCTCTCCATGTCGTTTTGTTCGAAGAATGAGCTGGATTCCACAAATAAATTACTCGTTTGGCTTCCCTGTTCGTTTCTTCTACAATGATGCTCACGATTTCCGGCGAGATAGATAATAAAAATGACTCTGTTGTTGTTTTGATTGTTTTTCCATCATTCACTGGGCGAGGTGTTACGTTCAAAATGTTGTGATGTCGACGCCGCCCACCTTTTGGTGGCTCACTAGAAAATTGTAGTCCACATCTAGAAACAAACAAATCTCCAGTGTCTTCTTCTTCTTGTTCTTGTTCACGTGAATGTGTAATATCTTCTGATATTTCATCATCGGCTTCATCTGATGCTATGATATAGTCTTTGTCAAGAGGTTCCATATATTCATTCAGTTCATTATCAATGTCCCATCCATTTTCATCGTCACTGACATTAGAATTGTATAGAATTTCCATGATCTCTTCGCTAGAAGTCCTTTGGACATTCTTACTTGCAGATGAAATACTGACTGGTGTAATGTCAGCTCAACAGTGAACGTCAAATTCAACTCAACAATAGTAACCAGCAACAATAACAAACATTGGATCTATGGCAAAACTCAACAAAGAAGATGAATGACAGATATATTTCCCAAAATTTTCTTTTTATACAAATAAGAAAATAAGAAGTTTCATAACAAGCTGGGTAGTCTCAACCCCACCAATAAATGGCTTGAATAACAATGATATAGCCAAAAAAATTATACAGTCGTGAGTGTGAATTCAACGTCAATCATTGTAGTACAAAGTCATGAAACCACAGGCGTGTGGCCCTTCAGATAACATTATTACAGGTAAAAACATCAACCTGGGGTAGTCAGAATACCCCGTTTGGTAATGCGAGGGTTAGTAAAGTTATGTTAGGATGTTCACAGAACAGAAATAAATGCAAATATCTGAACATTGGATGTAAGGCATCTTGAAACGTAACCACGGAGAAATAAACGCCTATAAAGCAACTGTTGCTTAATATTTACTTATTTGTGGAGACGGATTATTTGTAATAGGAGAACAGAAAAACAAAATACGGGAATGGGATAGAAAATGCGAGTCGATAAGGAGTAACTTAGCGATTTGTGGTCACATGCAGGCCATAAGATTGTTTGATATTTAATGTGTTAATATCCGCAAACACAAGAAGCAAGCATTTTTGATAGGTCTGTCCAAAAATATATTTAATATGTGATCGTATTGTTTCTGTAAGCAGTAAATACCGTCTGTGTTGTCAGCACTGATCCAGAGGCGAAAATATCTTCTCCCCGCACTCCTTCAAGGTAACGAGTGGTTTCCCACCATCTCTGCACGCGCATGAGCGCATGGGCAGTAACTTTGCCCTAAGAACGTGGACACGTTTCTCTTCATTGTCCAAATCCAGCGCCTGCTAAATAGCTTTGCGCGTGCGCAGGGTAAGTAAAATTTTCACTGGACTGCGTCATGACCTTCAAACCCGAGGCGAGCGCAGCGCTGGCAGAAGCATCCGAAAGCGAATCCCGTGCGGAGTATAGTGTGACTGCCTCGCTCTCTCACTCACGAATTTCTTCCGCGGGTCGGACTGCCTCACCGGTCCTGGAATGTTCCTGCCTCACTTCTCTACCCAGTGCATGGTAAGATGGCTGCCGATTCGAGTGATGCTGCTCTGCATTCGGACGCCGCTTTGCTAGGTTAAAATTTGATCATGGAGAATGGTATATACTTTCTCGGCTGCTGGGAGTGTTGTCTGGCACAGTACGTTCTCGTTTACGTATTGCAAATTAAACAGAAAGAGCGCTTAAGTGCTCGTAGGGCGTTCGCCCATTTGCACTGTTTCGATAGGGAAGCAGAGTGGCCGTCGCAGATTGAGCATCCGTTGGTTTCTCGCGTGAACTGCGCCGGTCCTCGCCTAGCAGCAGGCCGCAACGCGCCGCGCAGTGCGTTTACCACAGACCTCGCCGCCGCCAGCCACAGTGGAACCAGACGCGCCTGCAGCTGCCGCCAGCTGCTGCGAGCGGCGCCATCTACTAAGTCAGCTGCAGCGGCCACCAGCCGTGGTCCCAGCTGCCGATAAACTATTGGAGCTGCACCTGTGCGTTATACGCGAGATCGCGCATTGCCATCCTGTGCCCTGGATTCCAGCAGACGAAGCGGCGACACCGCCACAGCGGCGTCTCGACGGAAGGAGGAGGGCAGCACGCCATCAACGTCACACCCGGAATGGAACACGTTGAGGAAGAACTCCTGCCCGTGTCACACACTCAAAAGATCGCAGCCACAGACAAAATACTGAGCGCCACAACATTACACATCAAATCGACAACAGGTCAAGACGCTGAAACTCTATGACAGAACGCAAACTCCAGGAAAGAGAACCTACAAATCAAGTCAGTCAGAAACAGTCAGACTATAGTTATAATAGAAACACACAGGAGGACTGTCGAAAAATAATAATAAATGGAACATAAATGAAGACATTTCTACCATCAGTTACAGCTGGTCACTCCCCACCTGCACAGAGACCTAACACAAAGACACAAACACAGAGATCGAATTCGTAAAAGACTATAGAGTAGTAAATCAGCGTTTTAAGTTCTTTTACCTAGGAAAAATGATTAAAAATTGCAGAAAGGCCGACGTTAAGTCTGTTACGTGTGGCAATCAGGATCCAACCACACTAAGTGCTATGCCACCGAAGCTAGCATCTGCATCCCCTGCAAATATACAGGCTGTATCTGGTACGCAACGAAAAGAGGCGATTGCCAAACCCATAAACAGCTGCAAGACTGGCTCCTGGACAGCGTAGACTACGGCAACTGAAACCAACACACAAGCAATAGACATGAAGGTCCAATCACCCAAGGCACATAAATGCAAAAAATGGTTCAAATGGCTCTGAGCACTATGGGACTCAACATCTGTGGTCATAAGTCCCCTAGAACTTAGAACTACTTAAACCTAACTAACCTAAGGACATCACACACATCCATGCCCGAGGCAGGATTCGAACCTGCGACCGTAGCGGTCGCGCGGTTCCGGACTGAGCGCCTAGAACAGCTAGACCACCGCGGCCGGCACATAAATACAAATCACCGTCAATAACACTGGAAGCTACCTTAGAGCAGTTTCCTGAAGAAGATAAATGAGTTTTCTGTCAGAAGATTACGACGAAAATTATCTCATCCCGCCCTTGACACACACAGCGACGTTACAGGACAGCTACATTAATACGATAGAATACATAGATGATATGACAGTAGGTCGGTTCATCCACTACGAGATGATAAAGCAAAACACGGTCCAACAAGCGCGACAATACTGCGGCGCCGGTAGCCAAACCAAAGGGAACACTGTTAAATTCAGAGAGACTCCGGTCCGTGCAGAATGCGGTAACATGTTTTGATTCCTCACTGAAAAGAATCTGATGATAAGCTTGATTAAGATCAAGAACAGTGAACCATCTCGCCCCTGAAAACCACGTAAAACAATTATGAATATCGGGTAAGGGATCGGATTCCAAGATGATCTTGTTCAATAAGCGATAATCAACTACAGGTCTATAATCTTTACTGCCTGCTTTAGAAACAAGAAATATTGGTAAAGCGTACGACGAGTGTCGCCACAGCGAAAACAATGCTTCCTAGTGTGCACAAGAAACCCAGCGCGTAACTTGCTATTCGCTGGAACTAATACTTACTACTACGCTCGAAATCAGCAAACGCGAGGGCCTGAGTTGGCTCCACCACTTGGTCCAACTCCGAAAGGCTGGCCGGCCGGCCGGCCATCAAAAACTAGCCATGACCCATCATCAGGGTGCATCCCCTCAAGAATGTTAGGTACGGCATCGGATTGAGCCATAGACATATCGAGAGCCAACATTGCGTTACCGACTCTCTCCACGTATTGTTCTAATGTTTCGGCAGAGCCCTGCATTTGCCAAAAAAACTTGCGCTCAAGTTCGATTCGCATTCGTGCTGACCATTTTCCTAGCTATAATTAAAGTCCTGAGATATTTAATCGACTGCTGACTCATCAAAGCTTCCGAAACTAATACATTTAACACTCCTTGTGTGGGACACGCAAAATACCAGCCTGAACCTCCAACTTGGCTAATAACCACAAAAGCTCTTCAACCTGACTCAAATTATCGACAGATAATTCCAACAATCCAGTAAATAAACACAGAATGGGATTGGGCAGTTTAGCAAACCCGTCGAAGGCCACCTGACCGCGATTCTTTACGTCACAAATCTGAGTGACGCTACGCCCCTGACTACCAACGTCCCCTTGTTCCGAACTAGCGCCTTCCATATTTAAACTTAGGGCCGCGGTTCTGGTTTGGAAATCACGCACACGACTCGTAAGCTGTTTTATTTGCAGCCTCTTGCGCATCTTTAACTTCCACGCAATCAAAATCTCTTAAGCGGTTGATTTGGGAAACTAACTGGGACTGTATACGAGATATTTACCTATGTGTTGGCTGGCTATCCTGTAGAAAGGCAAGGTTCCGGTGTGTCTCATCAACGGCACTCAAAATAAACTGCAAGGCGTCACCTACCTCGCCAATCATACCCGCCATAAAAGATACTGGTAGATGCAAGGCTCCCCGCAACAGAGCTGCCAACTCCGGAACTCTGCCCGTTACAGGTTGTTCACGAATCCTCAATTCATACTGCAAGAACTCCTTCTTGAGATAACCAATTCCGGGACACCCCCTCTAGACCATGTCGAACAGTGGCCACCTGAGAATAGAAAATGCAATGAAATCACAACCATAAATTCTTACTAAACAACAAGTGACCAATTAAGGAGTGACACACATTAAAAGGAAGAAAAGTCTATCGCCCACCCCGCCGGCCGGAGTGTCCGAACGGTTCTAGGCGCTACAGTGTGGAACCGCGCGACCGTTATCTCGCAGGTTCGAATCCTGCCTCGGGCGTGGATGTCTGTGATGTCCTTTGGTTACTTAGCTTTAAGTAGTTCTAAGTTCTAGGGGACTGATGACCTTAGAAGTTAAGTCCCATAGTGCTCAGAGCCATTTCAACCATTTTTCTATCGCCCCCCCCCTCCCCCCTCCCTGCCAACCGAACATAACCACACCCTGGTACCAATTGTGACTTAGGAAGTCGGGATTAACTTGGAAGGTGAAGGCCCCTATAATGTCACTCTTTAAACACAACAACTAGTAGATCAATAATTTATTGAACACCACATTTACAAAAACAGCTAACATACAATCAACACGAAGCCATCTTAAAACAATCTCCAAAATGATCAATGCCTTCCTTCTCAAGCAGGCAGAAAATTAGAATTACTTAATGAACAATAAATCTGAAGTAATTTGAAAGGGTGGCTCAAATATAAAAAAAAATTTAGCAATAACACAACCATCACAATACGTTACACTTCATATAATACATTGGCAGGCAATTTAATTTTTGTTTAAATACATGAGAGATGTTAAATTTTTATCAAATGGGCAGTGACGCCAGGCTGCCCTGGGGAAAAGTGACTTGACTTAAAATGCCGGAAGCAGCAGACCAGCCGTCCAAAACAACACCTAAACGCCGCGGCCCAACCGGGAGTCACTTCCCACTAGACGGCACGTCACAGCTTCTGTGCACCGAAGCAGAACGTGGCGCCGCTCCCACACACCCCAACTGGAAAACAAACAGACCGCAGAAGACACGGCAAACACCAACCAAACATCAATTAATATAAGTTAAGAACCAATAAATAATAATATAATTTTAAGAAAACCAATAAACGACGAAAATATCTGATTTTTACACTCTGACAGTTAGGCAAGGAATATTTGCACGTATCATTAAGGCCGACAATGTGTACAAAGATGAAACGGAAATAATTTCAAGATAATATAATATGGAAATAAATGAAAGGTGCAGAAAAGCAGGGCAGTTCTACAAATGCATTAGGGGACTTATTTGGATCAAGGATGTGCCACAGAAATCCAAGGGAATTATATACCGAACCTACTTTGTCCCCATATTGGCATACGGAAGTGAGACATGGGTAATGCACAAAAGCGACAAAAGTGGAATACAGGCTAGTGAAATGAAGTTCCAGAGGAGCAGGTTGAGTGTAACAAGACGAGACAGATTGCGAAATGTGTATGTGACGGAAAGACTAAGGGAGGAACCAGTACAGGACAGGATAGAAAAATCAAGACTGCAGTGGTATGGACACATGAAGAGAATGGATGAGGGAAGAATTCCAAAGAGGATGTTTGATCTGCAACTGGAGGGGAAGAGGCCCAGAGGAAGACCAAGAGATAGATGGGTGAAGGGAGTGAAGGAATGTGTGACGAGGAGAGTACTGGACGAAGGTGGAAGAGGGGGAATGGTGGAAAGACAGAACACGATGGAGAGGCTTGTGTTCCCGACAGACCCAGCCAGTGGCTGGAAACTGTCCAAGATGATGATGATGATAATATTATGTTATTGAACTGCAGAACTTCATCACAAACTGAGTTTTGTGCACTTTAATTTCCTTGCATAGGTCTGCAATTTACTGCCAATAGTGTAAGCTTGGTATGCCGAAAATTACAACTAGACTATGACCTACTATCTTCAGTAGATTACAATTACTACATATTTTGGGGACTCTAATTTCCTTAAAGGAAGTAGTGGCTGCTGGTCTCCTTGCGATCACACATCTCGCCGGATGCTCTTACTTAAGAACGCGTACATTAGGGCAACCAACCAAGCAATAAGTGACAATCGCTACAACGCAAATGGTTCCTCGAAACGAAGGCGCCAAAACCACTTACACCTCCGATGGAGAGCGTTGTTCGAGATGGTCTCGAGGGAATGGTCTTGTCCGAGGAAACAGGCACCAAAGCAATGCGACGAGCAGCGCCCGGAGCTGACATCAGACAGGCGCACCACAAACTCGCGACCGTCCTGCAAGGCAGACCGGCCGCGCCGCTGCTGGCCGAGCCGGTGTGCTTTGCTCCTTCGTCACCTCAAGCTCGTTCTAGCGCCTCCTAGCGAGTCCCAAGACCAACTCCCCGAGCGCAAATACCCGCCGCCAGATCACAACAGGGGCAAAGATCGTAGTACAGCCAGGTAATCGATAGATGTCCAAAGAGCTGGTGTCCCAGAAAAGGCGCACCACGACTCCGAAAAGTGGGTTACCAGCTGTCGAATTCTGCCTTCCTCAGCAATATTAAAAATTTTCGCAATAACTTAGGCACCCAAAATATATACACGTTTTTCGCAACTCACCTCAAACTCCCACCAACTCCCCTAACTGTAACTCGCTCACACCCACTAGTCTGTCGCTATACTTCGCTCATACCCAACACTACCAGTTGCCTTCCTTACTCACTTTATCAGTCCGACACATTATCTCCTTCTGTCTCTCTGTCATTGTCTGCCGTGTTTCAGTCTCAGTTTCCTTTGTTTTATCCTACTACTACTACAGCTTCCTGTCAATGTCACTGACTCCCTCTTGCTCTCTCTTCCTGCTAATATCTCGTTCCTTCCTTCGTACTAATGCTGTCCCTTCTGTCACTATCCCTCTCTTCCCCACTGTTGTTGTCATATGCTCTGCTTCGCACAATCATCGGCTCTCATTCAGTTTCTCTTTCTCTTTATTCCTTCTCCCTGGCACTGACTCATTCACTCTTTTCATAGCACTGTTCTGTTACTGTCAACCATTCTCCATGGCCGCGACGTCCCTCTCTTTCTCTCACACTGCCATTGGCTCCTATGGTCTTTCTATAACACAAATAACTGTACTGTCTTCCATTATTTATTACTTTTCCGTCTGTTTGCCACTGTCACTACCTTCTTCTCCCACAACATAAAAAAGAACCAATATTTTCCCAAGCCAAAATAGTTGGCAAAATTTTTTAAGGTGATGAAGATAGAATGAGTCAGCTGGTACCCCCACATTTCATTCAGGGTCTTTTAAATAAACAGTAACATATTCACATTTTTGTGCTGCAGCAGGGCATGTAACTCGTATGAAAAGAAATGTACTGGCCAGTAAAATTTAAGCAAATAATGTGTGTGAAAGTGAAAAACCCCAAACCTTATTTTAGACTTCACAACGGATTTTACATGCGATAAAATTCTTCATTTTCTACGACATGGGTTTCCCAAATGATAACGGCGACACTTTGCACTATAGATGTCGATGCCTCACACTGGATTTATTAGCGGTTTTACGTGTGCAAGTAGCGTAACTTTGAACCTATATATTTCAGAAACATAAAGGAAAATGTTCAAGATTTTTCGAGAGCCGGATCTTAGGAATACGTCGTAAAAATTACAACCATTTGCTGTGAACAGCTGCCTTGAAATCCGCGGCTGGGCTTGACAGCCAAAGCACAAGTGTTTGAGGTGTTTCTCGATAATGGATATATATTTTTGAAAACAACGAGATGGCTGTTCTAAATAAAGGCCTAGAGAATTCACAGTTAAAATATGAGCATTTTTGTGCGGTTAATTACTGTTGCGTTTAGCCGCACACCAGTTTTACTTGTAGAAGAAGGGTAAAGCTGAATCTCTGTGTCCCGGAAACGGATAAAGGTGTCATGCAAATTTTCAAGGTTATTAAACAACGAGATTTAAGGAATATACGTTAAAATTTCGCCCATCTGCTGTGTACAGCAGTCATGGAAACTTTATAAATGGAGAGTAAAACTGACGATGAATAGGAATGTTAATTTCGCGAGGAAGATTCCAAGTTGTCAGAATAATTTGCGATTTTTTTATTATTTTCACGATCACAGACATCAGTGTTATAAGATTAATATAATTTCCACAATCAACTGTCTCGAAAACTGGCAGAAAATCCAAAGGTATTCTGATCGTATGTAAAACGTGTTAGCGGCAATACACAATCAAGCCTTCTCTGCGTGATACCAATGGAAATACTATCGATGACAGTGATATTAAATCAGAGTTACTAAAGACAGCGTTTCGAAATTCCCCAGAATTAGAATCGAAAACATCTGCCAATATGGGTAACTTAGAAGTCATGAATCAACTTATATCACATACTAAAAGCGTGTCTTCCAGGCCAGAACATATAGCAGTTAGGTTCCTTTCAGAGGATGCAGATGCATTAGCTCCGTACTTAACACTCATATACAACCGCTCGCTCGACGAAATATCCATACCCAAAGGTCGGAAAGGTGCGCAGTTCACACCAATATTCAAGAAAGACAGTAGGAGTAATCCACTAAATTACAGAGCCAATGTCATTAACGTCGATATGTGGCAGGATTTTGGACATGTATTGTGATCGAACATTATGAATTACCTCGAAGAGAACGGTCTATGGACACACAGTCAACACGGATTTAGGAAACATCGTTGTTGTGAAACACAACTAGCTCTTTACTCACCTAAAGTCTTGAGTGCTATTGCCAAGGGTTTTCAAATTGATTCTGTATTTCTAGATTTCCAGATGGCTTCTGACACCGTACCTCTCAAGTGGCTTGTAACCCAATTGCGTACTTGTGAAATATCGTCTCAGTAATGTGACTGGATTTATGATTTTCTGTCAGAGAGGTCACAGTTCCTAGTAATTGCAGGAGAGTCATCGAGTAAAACAGAAATGATTTCTGGCGTTCCAGATGGCAGTGTTATAGGCCATCTGCTATTCCTTATTCTTATAAATGATTTAGGAGACAATCTGAGCAGCCATCTTTGGTCGTTTGCAGATGATGCTGTCGTTTATCGTCCTGAGGAGTCATCAGAAGATGAAAAACAATTTGCAAAACGATTTAGATAAATTGTTTGTATGATGCGAAAATTGGCAATTGATCCTAAATACTGAAAAGTGCTAGGTCTTCGACGTGAGTGGTAAAAGCAATCCGATAAATTTCGGCTACACGATAAATCAATCAAGTCTAAGAGCCGTAAATTCAACTAGGTTGCTAGCAGTTACAATTACGAACAATGTAAATTGTTGTGGGGATGGCAAGCAAGTAAAAGATGTTACCGAAATGACAAAACTGTGCACAGAGACACTGTATGTTACACTTACGTTTAGTTACTCCTAGAGTGAATATTCACTAAAGAATCGGAGCTAAGAACCATCTACAGTGTTTCGTAAATGACATGTGCTGAAGTAAGATTGACGTAGCCACGCAAGAACACAACGTCTTGAGATTTATAGTCAACGAAAATACCTTACAAATAAATGCTGATACAATTATCTAAGACCATTATGAGATAAAGAGAAAGCAATTTAACTGTACCCTAAAATAAATTTTCTTTTCGCAACGAAATACCTGCGTGCAAGTAATCTAACACGCGTCTGTCTATTTTTTTACGTATTCCACCGAATGTGGACGTCGCCATAATCTCTTGGAATTCTGTGCCGAACTGCCACGAGGTACCCTGTCCATTACTTCCAAAAAGACCCTTCCTGTATGGTCCTGCCTTCCGAAGATGGGTCCTCAGTAGAGATGGGCAAACTCCTTCATCCTTGCGAACTAGTCCACTGGTGATCGGTCTTTTTGGGGAACCGTTCATTTTTACTCGTTCACCGTTAATTTGTTCGTGGTATATGGTTCTTATGAAAAGTAGAAAATTAGTGCGTAGGTGTCTGAACGTGGAAGGCGCCAAGAGGGGGCACTTACACTTGCCTCCCCTCTGGAGTTTTTTTTTTTTTTTTTTCTGTTCCGGTTTTCCCACAGTCCATGTTTCACTACCATACAATGCTGTACTCCAGACGTACATCCTTAGAAATTTCTTCCTCAAATTAAGGCCGGTATTTGATATTAGTAGACTTCTCTTGGCCAGAAATGCCTTTTTTGCCATAGCGAGTCTGCTTTTGATTTCCTCCTTGCTCCGTCCGTCATTGGTTATTTTACTGCCTAGGTAGCAGAATTCCTTAACTTCATTGACTTCGTGACCATCAATCCTGATGTTAAGTTTCTCGCTGTTCTCATTTCTACTACTTCTCATTACCTTCGTCTTTCTCCGATTTACTCTCAAACCATACTGTGTACTCATTAGACTGTTCATTCCGTTCAGCAGATCATTTAATTCTTCTTCACTTTCACTCAGGATAGCAATGTCATCAGCGAATCGTATCATTGATATCCTTTCACCTCGTATTTTAATTCCACTCCTGAACATTTCTTTTATTTCCATCATTGCTTCCTCGATGTACAGATTGAAGAGTAGGGGCGAAAGGCTACAGCCTTGTCTTACACCCTTCTTAATACGAGCACTTCGTTCTTGATCGTCCACTCTTATTAATCCCTCTTGGTTGTTGTACATATTGTATATGACCCGTCTCTCCCTATAGCTTACCCCTATTTTGTACAGAATCTCGAACAGCTTGCACCATTTTATATTATCGAACGCTTTTTCCAGGTCAACAAATCCTATGAAAGTGTCTTGATTTTTCTTTAGCCTTGCTTCCATTATTAGCCATACCGTCAGAATTGCCTCTCTCGTCCCTTTACTTTTCCTAAAGCCAAACTGATCGTCACCTAGAGCATTCTCAATTTTCTTTTCCTTTCTTCTGTATATTATTATTGTAAGCAGCTTAGATGCATGAGCTGATTGTGCGATAATTCTCGCACTTGTCAGCTCTTGCCGTCTTCGGAATTGTGTGGATGATGCTTTTCCGAAAGTCAGATGGTATGTCGCCAGACTCATATATTCTACACACCAACGTGAATAGTCATTTTGTTGCCACTTCCCCCAAAGATTTTAGAAATTCTGATGGAATGTTATCTATCCCTTCTGCCTTGTTTGACCCTAAGTCCTCCAAAGCCCTTTTAAATTCCGATTCTAATACTGGATCCCCTATCTCTTCTAAATCGACTCCTGTCTCTTCTTCTATCACATCAGACAAATCTTCACCCTCATAGAGGCTTTCAATGTATTCTTTCCACCTATCTGCTCTCTCCCCTGCATTTAACAGTGGAATCTCCGTTGCACTCTTAATGTTACCACCGTTGCTTTTAATGTCACCAAAGGTTGTTTTGACTTTCCTGTATGCTGACTCTGTCCTTCCGACAATCATATCTTTTTCGATGTCTTCACATTTTTCCTGCAGCCATTTCGTCTTAGCTTCCCTGCACTTCCTATTTATTTCATTCCTCAGCGACTTGTATTTCTGTATTCCTGATTTTCCCGGAACATGTTTGTACTTCCTCTGGAGTACAGAGTTTATATTCATAACAGAATTCCCACACATTTGTAGAAGTAATTTTCGTGATCCTGCAAAATGTTTCGTTCAGCCATCTGCAGAGTTGTGTGACTGATCGTAGTGACATAATATAAGGTGGCGCACGAAAAACCGGCCCCGAGTACAGACTGCTCCCCAATTACTCACGATTTGTTGACCGCTACGAGGAGAACAGGTAAACACGTAATAATTAGGCCGTAAAGAAATAACAAATAACATAATGCAAGCAACAACTTCCAAACAATAGATGACGACTGGTGGGCGACAATGAGCAGTCAAGTACTCGGGGCCGTTTTTTCCTGCGCCACCCTGTACCACTGAAATAATATTGTAGAAATTATCATATTCTCTTTACAAAATGTGACACCAGACACTCGATTATGGAGCGCAGGCTTCATTCGGTTGTATGTCGGTCTGCCTTCCATAACAATGAACCTGCTGTTTTACCTTGGATCAAAAAAAGACGGAAAATGGCCACTCGTGTGTGCCGTGCCGACTTCCTTTGCATCTGCAATAACAAAAAAAATCTTGAATATACTTATGTCTTCTGCTGTTTATGTAAATAGTGAAGTAAACTGATATGCCATTTTGTTACATGAAAAAATGTATGTATTACATAACACGCAGTTTTTATGTAATTTACGTAATCATATAATGTATTTTAAGTACCGATGGTGGACGGTGAATAGAATATGAAAAGAACCAAAGTACAGAGTTGGAAAAAGATTTGGAAAATATCTAGAACTGTGGTGCGCAGCGAACGAAACAAGCAACAACTTGATACTGAACTAACTAGGAGCAGTCGGCGGCTGATCTGCGATGAGTGGCCACGCGAAAAAAGATGAGTCCGGCCTAGGGAGACCGAGACCGAGACAAACGGAAACGGGACCGAGGTTGGAACGAGACCGGCCAACGTGCCGTTACAGGAACGAGACCGACCGTTTCCCGTTCCCGGTAACTATTAGTAGAAAACCGAGACCCAAGTGAATTATGAAAGATCGTCCCTTAGAATTCGTTCCTCGCTCCTTTCGTTTAACTTGGTGAACCGTTCCTTTGGACACGCTAGTTCGCGAACGGCCTTCCTCTAATCCTGAGACATCTCGCCATCGCGTCCGTAGTCCTACGCCCGTGTTACACCACTGCAATGCGCCGCACTATCCAGGTGAAGCTCCTATTTCAAATTCGCTTGGCTGTTACGATTAATCTGTTTGAATGCCACCTTTTTAAAGAAAAGACTATAACAGTAACCCAGCAACTTACGTTTTTGTGTTAGACCCTGAATACTGTAGTGTACAACTATTACTTGTGAAAGTTGTCTAAATGATGCGACTCTTGAAGAAATAAGAACTATTAAGACAACTGACTACTCAACATAATGAAGAACAGTATTATCTTTTATATGTGTGTATTTGAACAATGCGTGTTCCTGATAATGGAAGACTTTATTTCTGCCCAAAGATAAACATATACTTGAACGTTTGGTCTATTTAAGATACTAAAAGTTAATTATTTCAGGACACTTGGAATTAGAGAAAGACTTTTGAGTTAGATTTCGTCAAGTAAATATAATGTATTCCTTGCGTCAATCAACGGGAGCTGTGTAACGAGATATTAGTCATTTTCTCCTTTTTGCTTGTTTTAATACAATATTTTTGTTTTACAGCAAATATGACAGTGTGATTACATGTATGTTATTAGCGATGAAGAAAAAACACTTGTATATCAAATATGCAATAACAATGCGTAAAATCTGTGGGAATCAGTTTCGAAAATGTTGTCGTTCTAAAACAGTACCCGTCTTTGGTCTGAGGAACTTCATTTGTTACTTGCCTCTTCACTTTTCCTCCTCATGTCCGTGACACTCTTCCTCTATTTCTCGATAATACAACATATGCAGCCTTTCTTTCTCGATGTACCCCGTTAATCCTATCTGGTAACTATCTCACGCAAAAGGAGTGCTATTGAGAATTATTGCCGTCGCATGACGAGAAATACTGCGGTGGGAAATATCCCGTATGCAACTCGCACTGAGCTCTGACTACTTGATATGATGTTAAAGGCGCACGAAACTAACAAGGTTCCGTAAAAGCGCGTAACAGCGACCTTCACTAGTGGTATTTCTTTGCAAGAATGTATAATAATTGGCCCTTGGGACTTCGGCCGTGTCCTACGTGAGCGACAGAAGCGAGTGACAGCGACCGACTTCTGGATACGTTACACCCCAGCAACATGTAGCAGCATCGGGGGAAAAGCTGGGGTGTTCTGCGTGCGACCGACCATGTCGCGCTACAAGATGGCTGCTTAGAACCAACCAGCTGTTTCTATAACACGGCGCCCCTAAACTGTAGAATACTGTAGCTGGAGAGTAAGGCTACAAAATTAGGTTTACTTAAGAAAATAAAGCGAAAACGAATGCTGTGCATGAAATTTACGGAGCGGGGAATCTCCATGGAAAATTTTATAAATATCATTAACTATGAAGATCACTATGCAAATTCTTCGAAATTACTTGAATGAGCTGATGAGCATTCGACTATCTCATCAATAAATTAAATACGAATGTTTTGTACATGATCAAGAACTTTTAACAGCCAATAAATGCAGAAGAATGACTGACTACTCTAAATACCCACATAAACACACAGGTGGATAATCGCATACAATAGATAGCTGTGATGTAGTGATAACGCTACAGTTTGTGATTACACGCATCGAGAGGTACCGGCTTCGTCTTACATTTTAACTGACTCAGTTACAGTGCTGTACACTAAGTCTTATGTATGCTGTTTACACTGCATCTCTAAGTATATTTTTAAGGTCTTGCCAAAGAACTTGATCTTTTCCGCGAATACACACCTATTCCAGTATATAACATACATTGAAGTCCTAATAAATTACAATTAACCACGAAATGTTACAGATATTTGATGTTGCGAACGTAATTCATCAGCATTCAGTGTTGATGTCAATCATTTCAGTTAATCTAAATTGTCTGTAAAAGTAAAGCATACAAAATTTTTGAAAAGAAAGTCAAACGTTTTGTGTAATGATTTGTCTAAAAGCATGAACTCAAAGATATTAACGAAACCACATTTTCTGTTCATGAATTCCAACATCATTCAAAGGCATGTAGAACGATTCTCTGATCTACTTATTTCTTTCATTTCTTATTTTCAAATTTTATTCAGAAACAATAAGTTTGTTTGTGCGGCCATTCTGCGCAGCAAGCATATAAATACTTGTTTTGTAAATAAAACTGCTTCCTGCTACCACTTAATTTGTCCCATACGGGTTTCGCCTTTCTCTTGTTCCAAGGCATCATCAGAGGGATATATAACGATGCAGTTTTGTTAGTTTTAGATTATTAAACAGTTCAAGTCGCGATTTTTAACGTAAATATGTAATTACTTACGATTTTCTGATCTGCGTTTGATCGCATCTGGTCTGGAAATCGCACTACCACTTTATTACTGGCATATTGGCTTACTTAGAGTTCTGACCTTCTTCATACTGTTCACCACGTTTCTCCTCGTTTTTTTTTTTTTTGTGGTCCAAAGGCAAACAGCACTTCGACACATGCTCCATAGTCTCAACACCGTGCCACTTACCAAAGAAAACTACTAAAAAGAACTGGACATAATAATGCAGATGTAGTAGTTGTTGTTGTTGTGGTCTTCAGTTCAGAGACTGGTCTGATGCAGCTGTCCATGCTACTCTAAACTGTGCAAGCTTCTTCATCTCCCAGTACCTACTGCAACCTACATCCTTTTGACTCTGTTTAGCGTATTCATCTCTTGGTCTCCCTCTACGATTTTTACCCTAAATGCTGCCCTCCAGTACTAAATTGGTGATCCCTTGATGCCTCAGAACGTGTCCTACCAACCGATCCCTTCTTCTAGTCAAGCTGTGCCACAGATTTGTCTTCTCCCCAGTTCCATATAATACCTCCTCATTAGTTGCGTGGTCTACCCCTCTAATCTTCAGTATTATTCTGTAGCACAACAATTCCAAAGCTTCTATCCTCTTTTAGTATAACTATTTATAGTCTATGTTTCACTTCCATACATAGCTACACTCCACACAAATACTTTCAGAAACGACTTCCTGACTTTTAAATATATTAACAAATTTCTCTTCTTCAGAAATGCTTTCCTTACCATTGCCAGTAGGCTCCAACCCTGTCTCACTCCTTTCCCAACCACTGCTTCCCTTTCATGTCCCTCGATTCTTATAACTGCCATCTGCTTTCTGTACAAATTGTAAATAGCCTTAAGTCCCTGTGTTTTACCCCTGCCACCTTGATAATTTGAGCGTATTCCAGTCAACATTGTCAAAAGCTTTCTCTAATTCTACAAATGCTAGAAACGTAGATTTGCCTTTCCTTAATCTATCTTCAAAGATAAGTCGTAGGGTCAGTATTGCCTCTCGTGTTCCAGAATTTCTACGGAAACCAAACTGATCTTCCCCGAGGTCGGCTTCTACCAGTTTTTCCATTCGTCTGTAAATAATTCGTATTAGTATTTAGCAGCTGTGACTTATTAAACTGATACTTCGGTAATTTTCACGCCTGTCAGCACCTGTTTTCTTTGAGATTGGAATTATTATATTCTTCTTGAAGTCTGAGGGTATTTCGTCTGTCTTTTACATCTTGCTCACCACATGGTAGAGTTTTGTCAGGGATGGCTCTCCCAAGGCTTAGTTCTAATGGAATTTTGTTTATTCCCGGGGCCTTGTTTCGAATCAGGTCTTTCAGTGCTCTGTCAAACTTTTCAATCAGTATCATATCTCCCATTTCATCTTCATCTACATGCTTTTCCATTTCCATAATATTGCCCTCAAGTACATCGACCTTGTATAGATCCCATATATACTTCTTCCAACTTTCCGCTTTCTCTTCTTTGCTTAGAACAGAGTTTCCAAATTGCTCTTGATATTCGTACAAGTGGTTCTCTTTTCTCCAAAGGTCTCTTTAATTTTGTTTTAGGCAGTATCTATCTTACCCCTCTACTTTCTTACATTTTAGTTCTAGCCGTCTCTGATTAGCCATTTTGCACTTCATGTCGATCTCATTTTTTTGACATTTGGGTTCCTTTTTGCCTGCTTCATTTCCTGCATTTTTATATTTTCTCCTTTCATCAATTAAATTCAATATTTTTTCAGTTACCCACATTCCTATTTTTTTTTCATTTTCAAACCTACTCCTGCATTACCATTATTTGATTTTGTATTTATAACCCTGTACTCACCTAACCGGAATTCTCGTTCCAGCTGTCACTGAACTTCACTAATTCCCAATATATCTAACTTTAAGCTATTCATTTCCTTTTCCAAATTTTCTAACCTACCTTCCCGATTAAGGGATCTGACATTCCACGCTAGGATCCGTAGAACGCCAGTTTTCTTTCTCCTGATAACGACGTCCTCCTGAGTAGTGCCCGCCTTGAGATACGAATGGGTAAAAACCTCCAGAATGTTTTACCCAATAGGAAGCCATCATCATTTAACCATACAGTAAAGCTGCATACCCTCCTGAAAAACTACAGCTGTAGTTTCCCCTTGCTTTCAGCCGTTCGCAGTACCAGCACATTTAGTCCGTTTTGGTTAGTGTTACAGGGCCAGATCAGTCAATCATCCAGACTGTTGCCCCTGCAGCTACTGAAAAGGCTGCTGCCCCTCTTCAGGACAGATTCCACTCCGTTGTGGTTGCACCTACGGTACGGCTATCCGTATCGCTGAGGCACGCAAGCCTCCTCACCAACGGCAAGGTCCATGGTTCATGGATAATGCAGACAGCATAAACTAGTGGTTACAATAATAACACAGTCACGAAGCTAAACAACAAAATTAAAAGAAAAACAAAAGCAGAAAGCACCAAACCACAGAAAACAAGACAACACAAGCAAACACAAACACGCTCTCCCATAACAACTACACAGCATAATCAGAAAAATATGAAAGAAAGCGCAAGAAGGCACACGATGACATACAAACACCAACTCACCCATAAAATCACCAACGTTTTCAAAAGACAGGGAATAAACATAGTATACACAACAGACAGTTCTATACAAATATAAATTCCAAAATTGAAGAAAAAACAGACATATATTAGAATGAAGGTGTATATCAACTACAATGTAACACTTGTGAAGGCAGATACATAGGACAAACGGGTAGAATGTTTGATGTCAGATAAAAAGAACACATGAGAGCCTGGAAATACGGGACAAACACTCCACATTTGCAGAACATCTAAGAGAACATGACCACAATCCAACCACTAGAGAATATGACATCACAATAAATAGATGATGATGATGAAGTCCCAAAGAGGAACGATGCGGGAGGCCCCCGCACCGCTGTACTAGGCAAGGTCCAAGTGGAGGTGGTTTGTCATTGCCTTCCTCCAACCGTAAGGGAATGAATGATGATGATAAAGGCGACACAACAACACCCATTTATCTCGAAGAAGATGAAAATATCGGACCCCGAGAGGATTCGAACCTGGGACCCCGTGGTCAGGAAGCGAGAACGCTACCTCGAGATCACGAGCTGCGAATCAACAATAAAAGACACCTCCTAACCCTGCAAGAAAATTACCACATACAGAAAACCAAAACAGAAAAAAAACCTTGTTAAATGATCAAGTACACGTGCCAAGCACTCCATTCTTTACACTAATAGATGAAATATTACTACAACGCTCCCAAAGACAATTAATATAATAATACGTGAGCCGTGCTCCGGCTCACCTTGGTGCCATAGACAGTTTGCTGTCGTGTATTGCGATCGTCATCTTTCGTTTCCTTAGTCTGTTCACTGGCGCCACTACGTTTGTTCGCTTTGGCTGTCAATCAGTGGCCGCAGCAGAGCTTATCGATGGCAAGTACTGCGGTACTGTCTTTGGCGCGACCTCTAGTATTTCCGGCTCATCATGTGTCAGGCAGTTGGAACAGGACAGAGGAGAAATAAGGTCCGCACAGCGCCAGTACGGGTCAGCTGGCTATATATGCACTGCATGATAGAAGGATGTGGTCGCGAGAGTGCACCACCACGTCGAGGTCCGGATTCAGCGAGTTTAAGTTGAATGGATCGTTATTTCGAGTAGGGCAACTTTCACTTGTGTGTGTGTGTGTGTGTGTGTGTGTGTGTATGTATGTGTGTGTGTGTGCGTGCGTGCGTGCGTGTCCACCCGTGGAAGTTACCTCATGGCAATAAGATGTCAGTCGACGATTCATACTGGCATCTTTTCCTTGCCTGACTTGAGCGGTGACGACCGTTGTTAGGACCTGTCCATACCTTTTCCTGCTATCCCTAAGTGCCACATTTCAACTATCCAATATAATAGTAAGAATACAACCCAACATCTTTACACTTACTTATCCATGAATCCCTGTAAGACTATTGAAACAAAAAGTCAAATCAGCTGTCACCAAACCTTTCAACATAAGTCGAACAAGGGAGGCGTCACACCACTTTACATTGTTGAAATATGTATACAAGTTGGTGGTGATGACGCCATCCAAGTTGGCAGCCTGTAGACATGGCAACAGCACATGATATCATCAAAGGTGGCAGCCATAAAGTGAAGCAAGGTGGCGGATTTTGGCTGAAGGATAGGTCAATTGAGCTATCTCCACTAACCTAACCCTCTCCCCTTCCCTCCACCACAAAATGTCTGTAAGTTCAAATTCCATCAGGATAACATGCCCCTAATAACCTATGAAAATGGCAGGAAGATAGGTCACTAGGGCTACCTCCACTAACCTAAGTCATCCGACCGCCACCTCTTCCTAGGAACTGGTGGGAACTTTGAATTTTGGAGGGAAGATAGCTTAACTGGGGTATCTCTACTAACCTAAGAAAATAGCAGTAAGAAAAGGCAGTTCAGCTACCTCCACTAACCTAAGTTGTCTGACCTCCACCTCATCCTAGGAAATGGCGGGATGCGGACTCGATCTGTGCTGGACATAAGTCTTTATTTTGCATGCACATTTTATTAAAAAAATTAGAGGCAATACCACCATCAAGTGTGATCACCATGGGGCCTGGAGTCCAGCTGACCTAGTACACAGTACCACCACCAGAGGGCGCTGTTGTCCATTCCCTGACATAATCCAAGATAATTCAGCCTATGCTGGGCTGCTGGAGAGAGGAAGGACTGTATTTATTATGGAACAATTTGCTTAGGCATGGGTATTAGATATTATATTTATCACACTGATACAAATCACACACTCAGACATACTTGGGGTCATGCCACACACCCTACATACCTGTAAACGTTTCGTAAATTACCGAAATAACGCTGAGCAGACACGCCAACAACTCCTAAATTACCTTAATAATTTCAATACTCAGACATGCAGTCTCCCCCTAAATAATACAGTACAATGATGTGCAGACATGGCATCAACTCGTAAGCTGTCCAAATAAGACATAGCACAGCCTAAAGAACTGCTCGCAAAATAATGCAACAGACACTCAAACAATGGAGGCAGGCACTGGCCACTGCCCCCTGTCCATTGGACCAAACAGGAGGCTACTGCACACATTCCTAGAAGTCAGGATGCACCGACTGTCCACCATGAAGTGACACAGCTGTCAGCTGCCAAGCCATGCACAGGTGCCCATTCAGGTCTGTCAACCATGAGGTGGGGGCATCCCTTTCATACTTGATACCTGTGAAATTCCTATCGAAATACGTGATCGCCCAGGCACTGTTCCTGACTCGACCAGATGGGAACGAAGACCTATTTGCACAGTGCAGATGCTCCAAGGGTACATGTGCATCGACACCACCCCAAGCCACCGCCAGATGCAAGCCAGCATGAGCCAGCACTCTCACGCTGCCCACAGTGAGCAGGTGAAACTTGGGTCTGTTTTCAGGTATACAACTCCAAGGTGTTCTCACACCAGTCCTATACGTGAGACGCCTCTGGGCAGCATGTGTGTTTACTGTTGCTGGTGTGATCCCTCTGTCTACCTGCTGTCCAGCGAAGACCTAATTCCTGTGAGACTCACCCTTGCAGATGTTGCTGAAATCCGTTCCAGAATAGCACAGGGTGCATTGTTCATAGCGATCCTGATGGGACATCCAAGCTGCATCTTGCCATGCATGCATACCCAGCGTGGCTGATGCATCATGTGAAATTTTCATCCTGCTATCAATATACATCTCAGAAACGTTAAACGTTCTCACCGCTAAAAGCCCATTCTCAGGAGCGAAGACACCGTTAATCATAAAAGCATTCTTTCTGTTGGAAAAGAGAGCACTCTCTAAACAGAGACGGGGGAAATCAGAACTATTACACAAAGAGAATTCGAAGCACTGTCTTACAGAATAGAAAAAAATGGCTGCAATTTTTGGTTCCTTCAGCTACAGGTCTGGAGATGTCCTAATGCCACAGTGGCGGATGAATGACGACATCCCCACCAGAAATGGATGGTCTGCTTCATCTTGCCTTTGAACTCAGAACTTTCCATACATACCTTACCTACATCTTGCTCGAATCAGTTTGTAGATAGTCCCATATCCCAGCACAAAAGGTGTCTTGTGAATGAATAATGCATTATGGTTGTATTTTTTACAGATCTCCATATTGCACAGAAAATTAAAACCTGCAGAGTGGGCTACAGATCGTCAAATACGAAAGGATTCTTACTCAATTACACTGCACTCCCACTGAGAACAAGAGCCTGAATATTAGAGCGGGAAACAGACCTCTTATCGAGCAGTATATCACCTCATACCGTGTAGATGTAATAAACATACAATTTGTACCCCGCCCCATACAAAATCAGCCCTTTTACATCATTTGTACATATACTGCGAAGACAGACCGCACGGTATAGACTCCTCGAAGCACTAGATATTTCCCCTCGAGGTTGGCAGTCATCCACCCCCAATGGGTGACTATAGCGCCCTCAGCAGACAGAATTCACTCTCAGAATTGTTCTGCAAATTCGGTCTCGTTCTGGCTTGGTACAAACGCATTACTGTTTCTGGTCCAGACCTGCTTGCTTACTGTACTTTTGCATGGTTTGCCACAATATTATACCATTTTCGCGGTACTTCTCGATATCAAGCACAAGCAGTACCCTACTGATCGCTCGTGTAACATTATTCCTAATACATAGACTGGAAATTATTTCTCTACAAACAAGAAACTTTAGCTAGGAAGGGCGTGCTGTAAACCACTGACTAACTTGAAACTTGTGATGTCTGGGAAGACATTTCCGCGGAAAGTCAAAAAAATAGAGAAAATCGTTATTTCCATTCGTGAATACCAATGTCGGTGATGTAGCAGATTTCAAATCATCCCTATAATTTACAAGGTCAACTAAGGTGTTTCTCCTGTCTAGAGAGCCGGCAAACGTGTCTTATACATGCTAGATGCACACACAAATCCATCTTCTCTAAAATAAATAAAGGCACGAAATGTGTTGGGTGGTACTTAAGATAGCTAAATAAATTAGTGAAATCAATGTGTAGTGAAGTATATATTAGAAAATAAATGAAAAACTTAGTTTAGTTTAGAAGAATTACACACTGGCAAACAGCGGGCAGAGCAGCAGTGACAGAAGAGCCAATCACCATGAAGTCAGCACGTTCAGGAGAAGCCATCGCCCTCCCCACATAAGCGGAAGCTATCGATTCAGCCGTCAGGGCATCGCCCGACCAGCTCATGTGTTTCTCAATTGTCACATGTGATCAAAGGCCCTCGCCTACATTCCAAGAGCCAATGACCGACATTGAGAAGATTCTTTGACAAGCTTTTCAACGTGACAGAAGAGGCAATGACCGTGAAGTCGTTCACCTCCAGTGAACTGAAGTAAATAAATACGCGAGTCGCAGTGGGCCTGAGAGTAGTTTTTCAGTTCAGTTCCAGTACAGTTCAGTCAGTGCTGAAGACCGTCATGCAGGAAGAGACTACATCGTACACAGAAGCACCAACTCCGCCGCTGTAATGGAATAGCAAGCAGCAGTCTCGCCGCCAGAAGACAGTATTTAGAAGGTATTTGAAGACTGATTTTTACGTACCCGGGTGACTCATGAGGACGGGAAGGAGACGGCCTCACATCAGCAGTCACCTGCGAGCTAGTGATGAAGATCTGACAGCCGAAGACTGGAAAACTGGAGTCCGTTGTTCGAGTCCAGGACACTGGCCTTCCCACGCCGCGCCGCGCCGCTCCGCTGGCCGACGCACAACACTGTCACACGCGGCCTCATGGAGAAGGTAAAAACTGGGACGCCACATCCAAGGTATCACCATCCGATTCACGACTTCGTTGTCAATGATTAAACGTGCCACCTCATGAGGCGCGTCTCCAGTCAACTGGGCGAAACAGCGACACAAGATACACATCGCCAGGCGTACTCAGACGCCGCCACTCACGCAACAAGGGTTCGAAAACGACACAGCTGCCGCTCTCCCAGCCAGAACAATCCAGTAAGGAAACCATTGTACAAATCTTCAATAAAAGTTATCTTATGTGAAAATGCTGTTTCATTCTACTTCATACGCGAGCCAAGGAAGAACCCACCCTGCCCACATGTGGTTAAGAGAGAAAAAGTAATTTATTTAGTATTTCTCACCCTGACAGAATGCTTTAGAATCAAATGCCCTTTGCAGTAATGCTCATCCTGACAATTGACTAGCGTCAAAAGAGAAAACCCAATTACATTTGGTGTCAGAGAAAAAACCTTTGGCTCAATACGAGGTGTGAATGACAGTGACTAAAGGTCCATAGTTAGTATTGTTTAATGTGTGAAAGGATAGAGGTTTGCATAGCAGTCGTAATACTTTTTTAGAAGTGTATTCCCTCTCAAAATTGGAAGAGTTTGTCGAAAATATTTAAACATCTTTTTAATTCAGTCTAGTAAGATTGTGTAACTACTAGTTTGTAAAGTGATGACACGAAATCGTACAAAGTCAGTGTCAACACCACAAGCGGTTTCTACTGAGGAAGCTATTCAGAGCTTTGTTAATCAAATAGCACAGCTTAAAAATGATAATAATGCATTATTTAAACAGTTGTGTGAGGTTAGGCAAACCAGTTCAATCCCTTCCCCCCCCCCCCCCCCCCTAGATTCCTCAGCACCAGCCTTGGTAACTCGTTTTTCAGGTAAACCTGGCAAGGACATATCAGCCTTTTTGATGATTTAGTAGCAGCTGCAAAGTTAGGATCATGGTCAGATGAACAGCTCTTACAAATGACAAAGTTAAGATTGATAGGAGAGGCTAAAACACACGTATTATACCATTAGAAGAATTACGGAATGTTTCAACATTTGAGGAATTGAAGAAAGGATTACTTAAACGTTTTCAAAAGCAGAACAACTGCAGATATTATAGGGAAAAATTAAACACTATCACTCAGAGGCCAAACGAGTCGTTAGAAAGCTTTGTAGATATGATTAGAAAAGTTAATATTAACACCTATGAGCTGACAACTAGTGATGAAGCAAATAGAGTTATTTTACAAGAGGCAGAAGATAGAGCTCTGGATACATTTTTACGTGGGTTACCTCCTGAAACGTCCCGTTGTGTCAGGCAGAGTTTCCTAAAAATTTAGCGGAAGCTGTATCTGTGGCGACGGCTTTCGAAGAAATAGACATAGCCACCAGATACAAGGAGAAGCGAAATGTATTTTCAGGAGGAGTACGATGTTTTAGGTGTGATCGACAGGGACATACAGCAAAAAACTGCAGACAACCTCAATGCACTAATTGTCAAAGAATAGGTCACATATTCAAGGAATGCAGCTCTAAGAAAGTTTTTGGAAATAGAAATCAGTTAAACTTATACAGGAATGTCGGAGCCGCCACCAGACGTTCCCAATAAAATTTCTGCCATTAAGGCTAATGTGAAGGCGGAATGCTGGTTATCTGCTACCATACAGGATAAAGAGGCAAGGATATTGGTGGATACAGGCGCAATCGTATCAATAGTGAGTAATGAATGCATTGGAGAAAAGAAATATGACCCTCCAAGGTACCGATTGAGTGGGGTAGGAGGAGGTACAGTGAAGTCATTAGGATGTACATAATTGATTTTCTATATTCACGGTGTACAATGTCAAGAAGAAGTAGAAGTGGTAACAAAGGTAACCGACGGGTACGACGCGATCCTCGGGCTGGATTTCCTGAATAAACATCACGCTAAAATCAACTTCAGACAGCAAACTGTAGAACTTAGCGGAATAGTGTTTCAGCTAGGTGACACCGCTGCAATGGGCCCGCTGCCGCAAGATTTCCCCAACCGGAAGGCGAAATCAACTACACTGCGTGCAACGTCCTTGAAGGTTGATTCGCGGGATAAGATACCATGTGGCTCAGGAAAACTTTTCTGGATGACCGTTGACCCCGAGGTACCTACAGATACAATGTGTCTAGTAGAGCCATTAGAGGAAAATGAGGAATTAGGTGGATCACATTGTTTTGTAAGTAGAAGTGTTGTATGGGTTCAAGACTTTGAGAGAGAAAGAAAAGTACTGGTACATATTGACAATTTCGGAGTGGAGGACAAAGAGTTGCATAAGAGAAAATTAGTAGCTACAGTCAGTACTTTTGCAGAAGAAGGTTTCATTTGGTCAGATATTACTGATGGTCAGAAACCAAACGTCTATAAAACCGCATTACGCCAGAAGTTTGAGCATTTGAAAGGAAATGATAGACATGATAGAAGCAATGTTAGTTGAATTCCAAGATTTATTTAATGCAGAAGGTCTACTGCCAGCAACAGATATCACACAACATAGGATCCCAACAGGAAATAGCCCCCCAGTTTATAGGAAGCCTTATAGAGTTCCGCATCATGAACACCCAGTATAAGAATTTTTAGAACAGCATCTAAAATATGGAATTATAGAATATTCTGATTCGCCTTATAATTCAAATATTGTAATTATTCTAAAGAAGTCTCCTGATAGTACGAAACGGTATAGATTTTGTTGTGACTACAGACACCTTAACAAACAAACTATCTCAGATGTTTATCCTCTTCCAAACATTACAGATATCATCGACAGTTTGGGTAACAGTAAATACTTTTCAACAATCGATTTACGTAGCGGATATCATCAATTGGAAGTTGCACCTGAAGATCGGCATAAAACAGCATTTTCTACCCCTGGAGGCCACTGGCAATTTAAAAGAATGCCTTTCGGTTTCAAAAATACACCAGCAACTTTTGAAAGACTACTCGATGGAGTATTGCGAGGACTCCAAACTCAGCAATGTTGTATATATCTAGACGATATTATTGTATTCTCCAAAGACATTAATGAACATGCTGTGTATCTGCCTAACGTTTTTCGGAGACGTAGAAAAGCTAAATTAACATTAAATATGGAAAAATGTAGTTTTTCATTGTCAGATGTTACAGACCTAGGGCATGTCATTAGTGAAAAAGGATTCAAAACAGATCCTCGATTAATTTCGGCAGTTAAGAACTTCCCAACACCACAATGCGTTAAGGAAGTACAAAGTTTCATTGGTCTCGCGTCGCATTACAGAAAATATGTTCAAAATTTTGCTGAAATTGCCGGAACCCTTAACCCAGTTTTTGAAAAAGAGTGCCAAATTTCATTGATCTGAAGATTGTGAATCAGCATTTCAAACCCTTAAGGATAAGTTAACACACAGTCCAGTATTAGACTACCCAGATTATAGTAAAGAGTTTATTTTGTGACACAAGTGGTCATTCAGTAGGAGTTATTTTGAGTCGGAATATTAATGGCGTGGAACACCCCATAGCCTACGCTTCGAGACAACTAACAATGGCAGGAAGAAAATATTCCACAACGGAGAAAGAATTGTTAAGTGTTATTTATGGCATCAAATACTTTAAATACTACTTGTATGGTAGGCAATTCAAGGTTATTACAGACCACGCAGCTTTAAAAGGGTTGTTGTGTTAAAGGATCCATCTAGTCGTCTCACCGGTTGGGCCCTATGTCTTCCCGAAATGGATTTCGAAGTTATCCATAAACCAGGTAAAAACACACACAAATGCAGATTGCCTAAGTCTGAAAATAGCACTTTTGAAAGCTACAGGCCGAGATACTGGGGACTGGAGAAAGGCACAAGATGAGGATACAGAATGCAAAAAATATGCAACTCAAAAACAATTTTGCTTTGAAGATAGTGTATTATGCCGTAAAACAAAACTTGGACCACGAATTGTTGTTACCCAACTCCTTAGACCAGAAATAATGGCAGAGGTCCACGATCATATCCTTGTAGGACACGGTGGACAGCGGACAACCTAAAGACGCGTATCAGAGTGACTTTGGTGGCAAACCAAATAGCAGGATGTTGCGCAGTACGTTCGTAATTGCATTGCGTGTGCACAACGAGCTGAACTTTCTCGTTTAAAAATACCCTTACAGAAGCTCCCCGAGGCTTCATGCCCATTTCAAATCTGCGGAGTAGATATCTACGGACCATTTCATAAAACACCTGCTGGTAATAAGTATGTTCTTACGATTATAGGTCGCTTTTCACGCTATCTAGCTATGGTGAGTCTCCCAGATCAGCAAGCAAATAAAGTTGCCCAAGCTTTAGTTAACAACTGGATACTTAAATTTGGCATACCTGAAGCTATTATCACAGATCAGGGATCTAATTTTATGTCTGAATTAATGAAACAGCTATGCCACTTACTAAAAATTTGTAAATTACGCACAACTCCATCACAGCCTCAGTGCAACGGACGCACAGAAAGACTTCATCGGACAATTGGCAAGATGCTTAGTTATTATATTAACGAAAAACATTGTAATTGGGATACGTATTTACCAATAATTGTGATGGTATACAACGCCAAAACGCATGAAGCAACTGGCATGGCACCTTATGAAGTGGTCTATGGGAGAAAAATGCAGTCCCCTTTTGATGTAATCAGGCAGAAAAACGGAAAAGTCGGAGAAAGAGTAAAAGATTTCTGTCGAATGATGAAGGATGTATGGGAAAAGGTTCAAAAATCTAATACAAAGACTTTGGAACGACAGGAAAGATTAGGTAATGGCCAAGCTAAATATCCAAATTACAAAATCGGTCAGTGAGTGAAGCTGTCAACCCCATACATTGCGAAAGGAAAAACGAAGAAATTGGTAATTAACTACAGAGGTCCTTGTCAAATTATTGAGATCATATCACCAGTCAACGTTAAACTGCAACTGCCCACCCAACTACTATTGTCCATGCAAGTCGTTTAAAAACTTTTAAGGGCACTCCAGATGTAATTCCTTCAACATTAGTGTCTGCTTATCCAAAGGGTGGAGGAAGTGCCCGAAAAGGAAAAAGAATGGCCACGCCAGCACAACATACAGGCATGGCACCATACAATCTTCGACCAGGGGTGCGAATGACCTAGTTGGATCATAGTAGACCGTGGATAGTATACAAATGTAAATAATTAATAAATGATAATGGTGTATTTTTAAGAAAAAAAGTTGATCATAGAAACATGTAGATCTTGTAGTTAACAAAGTATTCCTTCTTTTCTTTGTTTTTGTTTTTACTAGGTTGGTAGGTCCACAACCATGTTGTTTGCTTTTTTCCGAAAACGCCATGCAAGCATTTCCTACACAAAACCTATTCTACCTCAATGACTCCCTTGAGAGTTCCCTTCTGAAGTCATTAGATATGTTCATAAACTCACAGCAAGGCAAAATTGATGCCAATGTTATGATGCAACATGTCTTAAAGTTAAAAAGTGAACACAACACTAAAATTATAATGCTAGCAGCGGTTATATCTGGAACCTTTGTGTTGGTGTTTCTGCTTTGTACAGTTTTGTTTAATTTAAGATGAAAAAATAAGCCAAATAATAATATAACACTTCATCAAATCCCTGTTAACTGGATACCACACTCTTAACTGGTGTACTTCAGTGGTTACTTTTGAGCATTAGTGTATAAATTTTGTATATTGTACTTCAGTTATTACTAAACAGTCTCATGTTAGAATAAACTATACTGTAGAATAGGTATTCTTGCATTAATATAGGGTAGATTAAATAGGTGTTGCTCTGTACTTTTCTAAGTGAAAAATCTATTTTTGTTTATTCATTGACATCAAGATTTGTTACACTTATTATAGCGATTTACGTGTGAACTATGTGGTTCATGAGCATACAGTGCCTTAGTAGAGTGATAAAGTATTTTCAACATACTTAATGTGAAGCAAGTGTAATCGTCTAAGTTGAGAGTTTTCACTGCTTGTGTTAGTGCTTTTGCCTTGTGAAGAGTGGAGGAATGTTGAGTGGTAAATTCGAGGGCGAATTTCTCCGAAGATAGGAGAAATGTTGAGTTGTACTTATGATAGGTAAATAAATTTGTGAAATCAATGTGAAGTGAAGTAGAAATCGGAAAAGAAATGAAAAACTTGGTTTAGTTTAGAAGAATTACACACTGGCAAACAGCGGGCAGAGCAGCAGTGACAGTCGATTCAGCTGTCAGGGCATCGCCCGACCAGCTCACGTGTTTCTCAATTGTCATATGTGATCAAAGGCCCTCGCCTACATTCCAAGAGCCATTGACCGACGTTAAGAAGATTCTTTGACAAACTTTTCAACATGACAGAAGAGGCAATGACCGTGAAGTCGTTCACCTCCAGTGAAATGAAGTAAATAAATAGGCGAGACGCAGTGGGCCTGAGAGTAGTTTTTCATTTCAGTTCCAGTACAGTTCAGTCGGTGCTGAAGACCGTCATCCAGGAAGAGACTACATCGTACACAGAAGCACCAACTCCGCCGCTGTAATGGAATAGCAAGCAGCAGCCTCGCCACCAGAAGAAAGAAGTTAGAAGGTATTTGAAGTCTGATTTTTACGTACCTGGGTGACTCGTGAGGATGGGAAGGAGACGGCCTCACATCAGCAGTCACCTGTCAGCTGGTGATGAAGATCTGACAGCCGAAGACTGGCAAGCAGAAGTCCATTGTTCGAGTCCCAGACACTGGCCTTCCCATGCCGCGCTGCGCTGCTCCGCTGGCCGATGCACAACACTGTCGCATGCGGCCTCATAGAGAAGAGAGAAACTGGGACGCCACATCCAAGGTAACACCATCTGATTCACAACTTCGTTTTCAATAATTAAACGGGTCATCTCATGAGGCGCGTCTACAGTCAACTGTGCAGAATCAGTCAACCAAACAATTTACACGGGACGGAATAAGGGTCCAGTACAAACACACCTCCATATTCCATCACTCTAATTTCCATGTAATCACGAAATTTATCCCTCACATACTAAGTATTGTGTCGCAATTCAGTCGTCTAGAGGACAATATGGCTAAGGAGACCACACCCTCCATCTAACACATGTTAATTTAGGCAAGTATTTGACCCATTTATGAAAAAACTATTTGATGCAGGACCCTAATATTTTTACTGTGTGTTACATGATGCTAATAGAGGCAATTGTACTAAAATCTACTTTATCCATTTTACAGTTTTTAAGTAATACTTTTTTAAATTTATTAACACAAAATATTAAGTTTTTTCTGAAGAAAATATTTTTTCTGAACTTTCTAATGGAGGAATATTAATGAATGTAGTAGCAGAGGTAGTTTATTGTGTTATGCAGAGTCTCTGAAAATTTCATTCATTTATCTGTGATGGTTTCTGTTGTAATGTGGCATATGTAATGAAAATTTTAGTATGAGGGAAATGAACTTTAAAGAAAAAATTTTGAAATTTGTTACTTACAGTTAATTAAATATGTCCTGCTGCATATGATGGCCCTTCTTTGGCCTGTAGCAGGTCTTCCAGCTTCTATTTCACCTTCCTGGATGTTTGTCTTATTTTCTTGGCCATAGTAGATACAGACTAGTATGCATTGGCTATCCTCATTTTATCGCAATATTGCAGCCCAGTGATCATGTTTTCTCCACTATTAATTCCGAGCTTTTTCAGTACCCAATACTTTCCAATATTGCCACAATTGAATGTAATAACAGCATTATGAACTCCTAGTTTCATTGTATGCATACCTACAAATACAGTTTTAGGTAGGCGGTTCCAAATTATGCTGTTGAAACATTCATTTGGGTTATGTGTCTGCCCATGCAGACATTTCCTTACAAGGGTAGGAGAAGCCAAGTCTCTGAAAATAGGTTTAATTGCTGTAATAACAGCTGCAGGAAGAGAATGCTGGTGAGAATAAGATTCTCCAGTAGCCTGAACGCTATTGTATTTGAACAACGAATTTTCTCCTGATGGACACCATCCATCACGTGGCTTATCATCAGTAGAGGACTTATGGAAGAATATAGGCAAAACGTCTCTCTTCATTGCCTCCAGATTTTCCTTATTTCTCCTAATTGCCTGCAAGTTTTCTATTCAAGTTTTAGTTAACTGATCCTGTCCGGTCAACAATTTTCCGTCTTCTAATTTTTTTCCTCTCACATCAACAAATAGTTTCGTCAGCCTTGTTCTCAATTGTTTTTTAACATGGCATACACATTCTATTTTGCTAACAATGGCATCTCCATATGGCTTAGAGCTCACTACATTGTTGTATGCCTTACTCTCACCATTGCCCAAATATCTGGTGTAATATACGCCTCTTGTTTCTATGCAGTGATGAAATATTTGTTGCACTCCATGAACTACCATACTACCACTTGTTCCTCTAAAATTAGCCACACAATTTTGATCTTTATATTCATTGGCTTTACAACAATTGCAATATTTAGACACTATTTCCACATCTAACACTTTACCGGTGTCTGCACTCGTGGCAGTCATTACTCCATTCAGAGAAGTATGTGTTCTTCTCTGCCAACTTCCATCAAGTGCAGCTGCAATATCCGAACATCCACCATTTTCTTCCACTGATTCCCTAACAGCCAGTTTTATGCTTTCCTCACTGACCTCACACATAGATTTCTGTAATATTGCAGTCAGTTTTTCAAATTTATTTGGTGGTTGGTGTAAGTTCATCACTGAACAAATTGTTCTCCCTGCAGCCATGACCTTGCCAATGGATTGTAAGGCATAAACTAATATAGTATTGATTTCATAAGGGCCACTTTCATCTTGTTTTGAGGAACTCATAAATGAAATCACAGCTGATCATTTAGTGTGAATGAAATCCAAATCAATTGCTACACCTTTTCTCCCACTGGCCCTCTCACAAATTTTCACATTCTGTGACTCACCACACTGTCTACATCGCCCAAATTTAAAAATTACATCTGATAATATTCTCAAATTTATAATAATAATGCTACTGCACCCCTTGTCACTTACAGTAAATTTGCCGTAATTCTCTTGAAATGGGAAGAGTTTTTTTGATCATGCATTTGTTGAAGAATTACAATTAGAAATATCGTTGGCAGGCGACATAACCTCTTGTACAGAAAGCTTTCTAAACTCGTTTCCTCTAAATTGTCGTTTCTTGAAAATGCCCTTACGTTTCGTCATCTTCAATGAACACCACAAAACACACCTAAACTAGCACTGCAAACGTAAGTATAACAACTACTCGCGATCACACTTGAACAATACTAACCGCTTGTTTGGAAGCGTGTTGTATACAGACAGCAGAAACAAAAGAATACCGACCGTCGTATTCCCAGGATAGACAACACACTCGGGAGTAAAAAAAAAAAAAAATCCCTAACGTGCAAAATAGGGGATATAAAGATCTAAAATATATGCAGAAAAATGGGTGACGGAAAAGTGGGCGTGGCACATAAACACACTTGGTAGGAAAATGCTCTTTAAATGCAAAATCCTTTTCACAGTACTTAAATAAAACTTTAATCTATCGAAATATGATGAAAACCGAAAACCGATTTTTTTCGACCTCAACCACTGTGTGGCCCCCTTAAGTCTTCTACATTCCTACACTCCAAGTGGTCTCTCCATTCAGACAGCTCCTATTGTTAACGGGAAACGTGAATCATCCCCACACAGGTCAGCAGCACTCCACGCCAAGCACGCACAGGTAGAATCATCACCCCAAGAAATCGGTCACGTATATATTTTATCGCTGCACTTACAGCTAAGTGCTACGATCGCGGTCTCAGTTCGACAATGAGCGAAATATCGGAAATACACCCTGTTGACTGCTGTAGCTCTGGAAATAGAAATATCAGTACCATTCTTATGACTTGACATACCCTTTCCTTTGGTATCATAGAGCTCGACGTCAAATCTTTAACTTCCTTAAGAATGGACATAGTCATTCCTTTGCACATGTCGGAACAAAAACACGTGCTATATAAGCCTGATGCCCAAGGCGAACCTATCATGTGCCCCCTACTACTAATACTTCTTCAATAACTGATCGCTGGTGATACGAAATAATACTGACCAAAAATCAACGATGGGTGGACATGTCTCATAAGTTTTTCTTGTGAGTGCTACCATCGTGTCTTAGAAAGAGAGGTTTAATCGTCTTACAAACCGCCAGATGTTAAAAAACCCGATCCCAACAACTACTGTATGTTACTGTCACAAGCTGTCTTGGTTCTATATGTGCACACAAGTATCCATGTTAGAAGCTATATGGCTTTATAACTCCAAGTATGGCATTACCTCCGAATGAATTGGTTTTGCCAGACAAATACCGAGGCGGTGATCGTAGGAGTGTTATATTATCAGACCAGTAGTCCAGTTACACATAGCCCACGATGCAACCTCGTCATAAGATCGCTGAATTTTGAAAGTGATTCGGCTAAGGAACGTGGTATGAAACCGCTATTTGGAACCCCCTCACGCCGCCGCCACTAGATATTTTTCCAGTATTAGTAACGTATTCTGTCTAGATACCACGTCAGAGGTTCTGTGATATATCCACTGAGTTATAGGCGATGACTGATTGAGAAGGATCACAAACAGTAGTAGATGCTGTGCTGACTGAGGTCGTAAGAAATGTACACCAGCTTTTCTGATTTCTAGTGTTACGCTATCTGCTAGAAATAATGTCTATGATTTGGAATCAAGTCTTTCCATTCAACCACATACCTACGTTGGGTGCTATGGAGAAGTCCTCTAATGATTACAGCCACAAGCGAATCATATTTCTGGCACTCTCATATCTCGAAACGAGTCAACTTACAGCCACAAGTGAATTATATTTCAAGCACTCTCACATCTCGAAGCGAGTCACTTTTCGCAAACCTGTCTGCTACAGCAAAATTCAAATGTGGTTTTAGTCAGTACCTACGCATTTTGTGACTGCTGCCGTTCCCGCAGCTTTGTGCATGTGATCGTTCTAATGTAAGTCAGAACTGGGTAGAAGTCGGTAAAAGCCACATCCATCACCTTCTGTAACCCGTGTAGAAAAGGAGCGACCTGAGTTAGTGTGACAGGACCGTGTTTTGGCCAATCGGTGGACGCATTGTGGTGCATCCCCAAACTACATACAGATACTACTGTCCGAAGCAGATCCACATCCCTCAGGTGCATTCACGTCTATCAGCCCAAATGCTATCATCGTTATTCTGTACCATCCAACAGAGAAAAATTACGAAATATAAAAGCTGCACTAAGTTCATCAGATATAGAATTCGACAAGATTTTTACCGCATCTCTCTCCTCCCAAATGGTTCAAATGGCTCTGAGCACTATGGGACTTAACATATGAGGTCCCCTAGAACTTAGAACTACTTAAACCTAGCTAACCTAAGGGCATCACACACATCCATGCCCCAGGCAGGATTCGAACTTGTGACTGTAGCGGTCGCGCGGTTCCAGACTGAAGCGCATCCGCCTCCGCCACACACCGTTGGGTGGCTTGCGGAGTATAAATGTAGATGTAGAACTGCTTGGCCACAATGGTCGGCTCTCTCCTCCCATATATAGGAAACAAATACCATCTGCATGCCGGGATCGAGCACATGTGACAATTCTATTAAATATACAGGTATTGATCAACTGCACACACCAGTTTTATCACCTGTACTGTAGGAGCATGACCGCATCCCACAGACTATACTGTAAGTCGCAAGAGACGCTCTCTGCGACCCTGTGTCATTGTTTGAAACATTGTTTTTTTTCTGCTTTAATTTGCTTTGTACACTGCCATACATTTTATTTTACTACCACGACTTCGAGGTCTATGTCAGGTTCTAAACTGATATTAACACCTTCTGATCCACGACCTCTCTCAGAAAACTAGACCTCGCACTGTGACGCGATTGAGGTCATTCAAGAGGGCTGCTGTGATGTCAGCTGATGTTATGAGTACCCAAGATGGCGGGAAAGTGCCCCCCCCCCCTTCCCTGCCTACCCCTTTGGTCCATTGGTGCGAAGATTGAATTTTGGGGGGAAGATAGGCCAAGTGGGCTACCTCTACATTTAAACTCATCTGTCACAGTGACGGAATATCTGATGGCTCTGTGTTCTGTTTTGACTGATTCCTCATATTGCACTCACGTACGCGATCACTGTTTCGGTGATAGCCGTCCCCAGAAGGTGTCACCCATCCACAAAACTGTTTCCCCACCTCAAAGCTCTTTTCAGTCATTCATTATGTGGAACCAACAGCATGTCAGTGGAGGGATGGGACAGAAAAGACACCGCCGATGTACTGAAATAATAAGCATTACAGTTGACAGTGAGAAAAATATTAGGAATTTTACAGTAATTTCTATACCGACCAATTATGTGACAGCATGTTTACCAATTTCAGTGTCAAAGCTAAACCACTACTTCTCCACTTTCAGAGTATCTTTGCTAATGTAGATAGATGACTCTGCAGTGTGTCCATTAATTGTTAATTGTTGAACACATACGTCATCAAAGTATACCCGACAGTGCTCCAAATATATCTAGCACCTTGAGCATAGTGCATAATTTACTATCTATTTCTAGGCAGATGGAGTCACAGAGTGAAATGCCCACTAAACCCGCTGTGCTGAACAGGTGATTAGGATTGTGGAAAGGGCCAAATAAGGTGTCGGTCAGATTCCCTCAAAATTTTAATTTATTGTAATTTAATAACACCTTTAAACCAAAACGGCACATAGCCGAACCTTTTGAACTACGGATTTTTAAAAAGTAATTCTTTCACGGCTGAAGGCCTCCAAACAAGAAATCTTAAAGCAATAAGATAAATCTCAAGCGGTAAAAACATGCAGTTAAAATTGCAAATAAAGTAATATATATATATATATATATATATATATATATATATATATATATATATATATATAGGCTGAGAGCCTCAAGGCAAGGGTGAAAAGACAAACATAAACAAGATGCAATACAAATTGCTGAAGGTCCACAATAAAATTTTCAAGATTTTTAAAAAATGCCATAACCTTTCAAAGGGAGAAGGCCACAATTTTTTTTTTTGAAAGAGGATTTAAGTGGCTGAAGGCCCACAATTGATTTTCCAAAATTCAAAAAATACATAAAATCCAATGAAAACAATAATTTTTTAAATCATTGGCTATGATAGATTATAAACAGACAATTGAACACCCATGACAATAAAGAAAACGGCACTCAGAAGCCTCCAGGGAGGTCGATCTGCCCTCGTTGACTTAAATGAGACAGGTGGTGAGCCCAACTACACTTGATCCATCGGAAACCAACCAGGGGACAGCCAAGATCCGACCGACAAAACAACTTGCTTGCCGCCAATGGGTACATGAGAACTCAAACACAAAAAGTTACGAACGTGATTATCCACAGTGAAATATGTATTAGCTGTCAAAACCACACACCATGTTGGACAGCGACAACAGGTGATGAAAGGATGTTACCTGAGATTACGTTAGTGGCCGGGGCAGGTAACCGGAACACTAACGGCCACAAGGCAGAAAATTCCGCTGATACACCTGAATTAGAAATATGGTAGTATAGTTAACTTCCTCCCAAAGGAACACTGCCTGAAATTACGTCAATGGCCAGGGCAGGTAACCAAAACACTAACGGCCAAAAGGCAGAAAACTCCGCTGGTGCACTTGAATAGTAGTCAACCGGTACAGTTAATTGCACTGCATGGCGGCTAAATTTCAGCAATATAAATACTCGGTGTTGCTCACAGGAAAACCTCCCCAACAGCGAACCACCGAAACGAACCACACAACATGAATGGACGTGGCTTGGGTAGTTGAAACCACTACTCAGCTTTGACGTCCTGGGTCGGTGAACCACGGAGCTCGTAGCGATTGGACAGCTCCACACACGCTCCGACACTGTGCAGGGACCACCAACAGACCCAGATGACTGCACCATGCGGAGATAACTTCCCTGGTCCGCAGCAACCAACTGACTCCCCTCAGAATGTCGACAACATCTAAAATAGTCGGAAATAACGCCAGATACACACACAACCTGAAAAACACTTGCACGAAGAGCTGAACGATCCCCAATAGTAACTAAGCACGCACGAAAACAAATTGGGAGTCAATGCACACACACACTGCCAACTCATGAACGATCGGCGACTCAAAACGCGTCGTCTGGTAGGACGACTGACTGACGATCCACCAAGGCCATGGCCTGGCTCAAGTGATGGTCGGGGGGGCCATGTAGACGGAGACATTGCTCCGACCCGACTGCGCTAGTGCTGCATCGCAACTCCGCGACTGGCAGGTATGGACTGCGCTAACTGACTGGCAGCCCGAACTCGCGACCCGACCTCACAACCCGAACTCGCCTACGACAGAAAACGACCGGGAAGTAACAGCAGTCGAGCAAATATGCTATGAGAGGGGATATATCGATACGCGGTGCTAGCGCCGGTCATGGTCAGGCAAAGCAGCAACTCAGTGACAATAGTAATTTAAATTAATGTAGTAAGGTCGAAGTACGTCAAAAACGGGGTGTAAAAAACATGATGGCAGGAACACGAGCCACGCACGGTTCACAGAGCCTTTCTTGCAGTCTTAGGATAAAATTGGAGATTAAAATGCCTCCCCACTCTGTATTTGACCAGCCCGCCCTGCAGCACCATTACTGATTTAATCTGCAGCAGACCGGAAGTAGACCACTACATTACACATCTCGTGAATGAATGGAGCTATCTCAGACCTTGCCCATCCAATTACACAACAGATGCTCCCATGTCGAGGAGGTTAGCACCCCTTATCGGTGTGTTGTAACAGATTTGAGTGTTGTGATGTAATAGCAGATTGTTAAGAAGAACAAGAAACGGGAGATTTTTATGCATGATAGAGCTCCAGACGGATGGAGTTCGAAGCAAAAATGCTTCGAAGCTACCAACTCTAAAGTACGGTTCTAGAGTCTAGGATCAGTACCTGGAAGGTATTGATAAGAGAGAACATAAACATACTCATTCCTAAGGCTACAACTTTCCGCACTTAAGACAGGCTACAATATTAGAACGTTTTAGTTTCCGACATATCAGTCTTGTGGAATGCAGTGCTGTTAATATTCCAATCTAAGAAATATATTTCCAGTGCATGACATACATCCTTCTTGCAGGTTTCTCTACGATAAACTATGGTATCAAACCGTAAAACGAGAAAACTACTAGCTTAAGACAGTGGCTCTGTGTGATACATGCACAACATATCTTTCCAGAGATGCTGGGTACTGAAATTATTTCAGTAATTTAGGAGTTGTTGGCGTGTCTGAAGAGCGTTATTCCGGTAATTTACGAGTAGTTTACAGGTCTTTAGGGTGTGTGGCGTGACCCCATGCATGTTATAGCGTGTGTTTGGTATCAGTGTGATAAATATACTAACTAAGATCCATTCCTAAATAAATTGTTCCAAAATAAATAAAGTACAGGCCTTCCTCTCTCCACCAGCCTAGGGCAGGGTGAGTCATTTACCACAACAGACAGCCATCTTGGGTTACGTCACAGAAAGCACGACAGCGCCCTCTAGTGGCGGTACTGTGTAGTAGGTCAACTGGACTCCGGGCCCCCTGGCGACCACACTGTTTCCCGTCATTTGCCCCACCATCTTGAATTACGTCACAGAATGGATGCCAGCGCCCTATGGTGGCAGAACTGTGTACTAGGTCAGTTGGACTCCAGTTCCCATGACGACCACAGTGTTTCCCGCCATTTCCCCCAGCCTTCTTGGATTGTGTCATGGAATGGCTGACAGTGCCCCCTGGTAGCAGTGCTATTCCCATGGCGACTACACTTGATGGTGGTACTGTCTCTCATTGTTTCAATAAATAGAGCATGCAAAATAATGACTTATGTCCAGCACATATTGAGTCCTCTTCACCCCATTTCCTAGGACGAGGTGGCAATCGGATGACTTAGGTTAGTGGATGTCGCCCAACTGCCCTTTGTTTCCTTCATTTTCTTAGGTTAGAAGAGATAGCCCATAGACCTATCTTCCCTCCACAACTCAAACTTCCCATCAGTTTCAAGGAAGAGGTGGCAGTCGGATGACTTAGGTTAGTGGAGGCAGCCCAAATGACCTATCTTCCCACCATTTTCTTAGGTTAGTAGAGGTGTGTTCTCCTGATGGAATATGAACTTACCACCATTCTCTGTGGGAGGGGAGTGGAGGGGGTTATGTTAGTGGAGGTAGCCCAATTGATCTATCTTCCAACCAAAATTTGCCATCTTGGATGATGTCATGGCCGCCATCTTGGATGATGTTATGGCTGCCATCTTGGATGCATCTGGCAATAATGGAAAGTGGGGTGACAAAGCCCTTGTAGCACTACTTTCAACCACTTGCTAACAGATGGTTCAACACCCATTCATACAATCACCCTCCCTCCCCCACCACTCAAAAAAAAAATTCTTCCTCTCTCTCTCTCTCTCTCTCTCTCTCTCTCTCTCTCTCTCTCTCTCCCTCATACACACACATGGTATAAACATCATGAACAGAAGTTACTCTGGAACATATACTTCGTTAGGTTGGCAACAAGTATGTAAACATGCCAAAGAGGAGTTAAACGTAATGGAGTTGCAATATTTATGTTGTGAAAAGCAGTGCCCGAGTAGCAGAAGAACGATAGTACACCACAAAAAACAAGGAGAAACATGGTGAACAGTGTGAAGTAGGTCAGAACGCAAAGTTGTGCCTATATGTCAGTAATAAAGTGGTAGTGTGACCTCCAGACTAGATGTGAGGAAACGCAGATCAGTAAATCCTAAGTAATTACTTTTTTACATAAAAAATTCAAACGTGAAACGTGTATGGGGTAAATAAATTAAGGGGCAGCAGGAAACGCAGTTTTATTTACAAAATAAGTATTTATTCTGAAAGCATGACTTTATTGACTCCTTGTTTGCCTTCCTAACATTCTTCATTTGAAGGAAGCCTTTTTGACATTTAATTGTACCTTTGTATGTGCAAAATAACTCCCTCTAGAACAGGTGAAAATTTTGATGCTTCATTTACAAAGCCTGGCTGCAGTTTTCGTGAAATATTCCAATTTTTCCTCAACTCATTAATTAAGTTTTCGTTAAATACCCTGATGACTTTCAAGGAGTTAAATATTTTCATGCGAAACTATACCTCACACTGTTCCTCTCCCTTTGTTTGGCTATGAATATTCGCACAAAACCTCATAGTGTAATTTATAGGGAGTCTTTCTTTCGCTCTGCTCACGCGTTTACAAAAACGTATCCAGTGTTAATCATATGGTGAAACAGTCCTATCTGCGTGCTGTCATTTCCAAAAATCGTCGTTTCGATATCTTGAACGGTTTATGAGATAACGACGATTTTTAGGACCACTTGATTCCCGAAGAGGAGGAAAGGTTCGGCTTCGCCGCGAGCGACCTATCGGCGAATATAACTACCAATATCTAAAGAATGAAAGGAGATATCATTCCGGTCTCAAATTTAAACACAATTTAGATATATTGGTTACATTTCATACGCAATAATGTATGGCCTTAAAGGAACTGTACGGAAAGTCTACAGAATGTGAATTTCCCTCTGCAAATTCTTAAAAATTTCGTGCAGCTGTGTATTCAAATTCGTACAGTACAGTAACTATGACGAATAACGAAAATAAATTCAGACCTTTGTCGTTTAAAGATATCAAGCTATAAAATGCGGAAGAATCAATTTTTTTCACCGAATAGTTTTCTTAAAATCGGATGATAAGTATTTCATAGCTGCCGTCGCGTCCGCTCCACTGCTTTGCCGAGACGACAAGTGGCTGTCGCTCTGTGTCGCGCGTGCTACAGCGACAAGATTCAAACACGTTTGAATTCAAACGTCGCCAGTTGCACCGGAAGACAGGCAGCGACACAGATGTCGCTCACGCAGGGCACTTCCGTAACTATATCTGTGGTTGTGTTTTGTCGCCTAAAGATATCGCGCACTGTCGGTCGCTTCTGTCGCTTACGTACTACGCGGTCAATAGAAGAGCCAGTGTGGCAACTAGGCTAAAATGTTTGGGGACTCCTGGTTCAGAAAGTAGGAGTAGGAATCAGAACACCGGCAACATTTGAGGCTTACGTCACCAGACCGGGCAGCGGTCTGTTTGAATTGCGCCCCAGTGCCAGTCGCGTGCACACATGCCGTCGATTTAGTGAACCTTCGGTAAGTGTGTATCGCCTGCAGTTCACAGTCCGTGGCATTATTCACTCTTAAGAACCGAAGACTCCTTTTGTTACTGCAATTACTGATCGCTTTCGCAACGTGCTTTCGCAATGACCTGTACATTCATCTCACGCAGTTTATTTGGTGTCTGACACAGTTACTCCCCACCGCCGCCTATCAGCGTTCCAATTTTTATCCATTACAAACAGTCTTAGACGCACAAAATAAAATTAGTTTTCAAGGCTGAATCAAACAAATTTGTTCTGTCCTGCATGCCTTACTTATCTCATATTTGTTTAGGCCTCGATCCCACGTAGTTGACTACTATTTAACGAAGAGTTCATCCAGTGCTTTACGTTATGTTCCGAAACGCTATACATTTACAGCTCTTTTTCTATGGGAAGAGATCATCCAAGTGCACGGAAATCAGCATTTCGCGTTTCAATTCCACTCAGACCGGAACACAGTTTAGTACATACATTGTCCATCAGTTTTACGTAGGAAGACAACTCATCACTCATCTATTCACTGGAAAGAGAGGACAATAAATTGTCAGTATGTAAATGAAATCATTATAAACACCAGTTTGAAAAAAATAAGCTTATTTACCTGGTTGTCTTGAGCTGGAATTTTAGACCCATAACTTTGTTACTTTTCTTATTCTCATAACATACAATGTCCGAACAACTATTTTGAATGAGACTTACTACTATAAATAGTTTACACATAAATACAAAATTTCATCCAAATAAGAAAAAGAGACGTAGCATCTTGCGGTACTTAAAACTCTGCATGTGTTTTAAAATTTGGTTAGAAGCATCTGTGTAACGTAAAAAGCACCACATTGTTATATACGTACTAACACTAAGCCGGCCGAAGTGGCCGTGCGCTTCTAAGCGCTGCAGTCTGGAACCGCGAGACCTCTACGGTCGCAGGTTCGAATCCTGCCTCGGGCATGGATGTGTGTGATGTCCTTAGGTTAGTTAGGTTTAACTAGTTCTAAGTTCCAGGGGACTAATGACCTCAGAAGTTGAGTCCCATAGTTCTCAGAGCCATTTGAACCATTAACACTAACTGATCAGTTTCTTATATACAGGGCTAAAGGTTAGATTATCCAGCCAAGGTGCCTCTATATACTTTTTCGTCAGTCCATTTTGTAGCCAAGATTTTCATTAGGATATGATCCGTTTAAGCACATAACATAGCGTCCTATGGTTTTATTCTTCTAGGAACAATACTTCTCATTCTCAGCGATTTTAAGGACTAAAATCCTTTTACGTTCTAACAGCGTAATTATTAAAAACTAGTTTGTTGTCAAGGTTTCTTTACAATGCTTTTTTTTGATTTCGTTTGTTAACATTAGGTAGTTACTTATGTATCGGAGAAAGGAAATTGACATCACTACAAGACCACTGTGTAGCGTCGCAGCTATTAAGCGACTGCAGATTTTTGCAGTAAGTTTGTTACGTTATGGCAGGTTATTTTGGAAGCCTGCAGTATAGAGCGTTCAGTGGCGACCGACATGTGGCCTGCCGTATGCGTCATAGCCACACCTGTCGCGGACCATGAGAATGCTCACTGTGGTGCATACTAAATTCATTTATTCATCTCACCTAAGACACTAAATAACTGTGTTAAATATTAGCTGTTTTATTCCAAATTTGGTACATGGCCTTTTGTTATTTAGACAAGCTTTGTATCGAAATTTGATGCCGCTACCTATAATAGTTTCGGAGATACAAAAAACGTATTAAAACTACTTTACTGACACTTAATAAAATAAATTAAGATAGTAATAATAACAGTTTATATTTCTTTTGTTATTTGAAAACAGTAGTAGCACTCTAAGATTGCTGATTTATTATATAAATATTTTCAATTACAATCTTTCCATAATTATCCATTCGTAATGGAAATAACAGTTTAAAAGTTAACATTTAAATCTTGTGTTAGGGTGAGTGTAAATGAGTCTGAATGTGTGTATGTGGGACATACGTCAAATTTCAATTCTATGTTGTAGTACACCTTACGTAACCCGGAAGTGTTACACCACCAGAATATCGTAAAAGAACTGTGAATTCCCCTAACGGGTGGATGGTGTATGTCTATGAGTGTTTACTTTTGTAATAAGACAGCCAGAAAGGTAGTAAGAGGATAATCAGTCCTAAAGTATATTTCAAGCATGGTTTTCTCTTAGTTTTCGTTTTATTGGGTTTGGTGTAACATTTTGTTAATACTTGCAGCATGAAATGACGTAGATACATCTGCGAATATTGATTGGAGTAAAGCAGTTTGAGCGCGAATATGTTTATGAAAGATTAATATGATTGGCTGTTCGTTTTGAGCAACCAATGAGAGTAAAGTCTTTCCTGCGCATTGGAATGAGTTATATGCCCTGAAAGCAACGGCATTCAGTCAGTCGTGGACTAGGTGCCGGACGAGAAGGTCATGTTAGACGTGTCCGAAAAAGTTATTTGTAAAATGAAGAAAATGCTGTTACATCGCGTTCTGTTTGTATTGCCGTGCAAGCAGATGCAGTTACGGACAGTTCTGTGAGGTTCGGGAGAGTTTGGAGTGTTTGTTGTAGAGAAAACCACATGTGAAACTTTTGGCCTTTGTAAAGAATTCTGCATGGCGTGCTCAGTATGCATTTACAGATCGTTTTTGGCGAGCATCTTCTTTTGGAAAATCCACTGAAAGGGACCGAGTGTGAAACTCATTTCGTAGCAGAGTATTGACTTATTAATCACGTAATATTTCGGGTTGGACTTAGTGCTTTTCTGGCTGTCTAGCATGTGACATAAGTAGTGGATGTGCTATCGACGTAAATGTGGGCTTGTTGAACAATAATAAAAAGAAAACAAAAAACGTCAGTATCGATAAGTGGACATTTTAAATGAAGGAATGAAGCATCCATTTTTGTCCGTTAGTACTAGAGATTTACAGGTTTATTTTGTTACTTGAGTTACGCGGACTTTGCAATCGTAAGTATAGGCGGTGGTTTTCTCCAACGCTGCTTTTAACATCGTCTACATAGTACCATCGAATGCAGAGCAACGGGTGGTGAACAAACGCTATACTGAGGTAGGTGGACATTATTTTTGCAGCTTGCTTCACACAGTGCTAACGAAGTATTGTAAAACCCGCCCCGCCGCAATTGATGCTTATCGGCTGGGAATGAACTAGTACAATATACAGTTTGGAACAGTAGGAACTGTGTATGAAACAGCAGCAGTGTTTAATTGAAGTCGCAAAGTGTTCACACACTTGTGAAAGAAGGAATTGAAATGTGGGACTAAAGGCAGGTGTGCAATTGAATATGCGTCGAAAATACTACGAGTGGAACGCGGCAACGAGTGGGATGAGGCGGCAGAATTCGGCAGCGACAGCGGAGCTATGGGAGTTGACATCGCACTACAGCGGACCACTGACCGGGGACCCACAAACTGGAAAAGGTGAAGTTTAGGGGACGGACCCGCTGTATCGCCTCACCATGCAGGTCACAAGGAAGAAAAGATAAGTGTTGTTCTGCTTCGTTGTTTGTGTGTGTGTGTGTGTGTGTGTGTGTGTGTGTGTGTGTGTGTGTGTATGTATGTGTGTGTGTGCGCCAAAAGCTTTGCATCATGGCGGAAAGTAGTCAGGAACTAATAGATGAAAAACTGAAGGTAGATTTAGGTAATGCAGACTATGTAGATGATTCAGTAAGTAGGGGTTTCAGTTTGATGTGTCACAAACAAAGGATAGTGGTTAGCCAGATTCAATTCGTTCTAGTTATGGTACAGAAAATGAACAGAGCACGGTAGAAGCCGATGCTAAGTATAGGCCAGGCACTGTGACTGAAACAAAGCCGAAACCAGTATCTGTTACTAGTGTTCCAAAGGATAGTGATTCCGAAATGTTAACAAATATTTTAACACATGTAAAGGAAATGGGATGTGATATTAACACGAAAATGAAAGAAATGAGGTCAGATCTTAATGATAAAGTGGAATGGGTAATGAAATTAAATCTTTATTAAGTTCGGGTATTGACGATAAAATAAATAAAATGGGTACTAACCTTGATGCTAAAATGAGTAAATTAAGCTCAGAAATAAATGAATTGGATTCTGAATCTGATCAGGGATTTAGTAACTTGTCAATCGAACTGGAATCTAAAATGGAGGATAAAATGTCTTCAAAAAATGATGTGACTTTGTTTAGTAACAGTGTTAAAAGTGACATCAATCACGTCAGGCGAGAATGTGATTCTGCTATTATAATGGTGAAGAGTGAATTACTTTCCCGAATTGAACAAGTTGCTGATGATAGCGAACAAATTAAAGAGAAAATAAATTTAGAACTAAACAAAGTTAATGAACAGGTTCACAAAGTAGAGAGATGCTGTCAGGAACGTCACATTGTATAAGAAAATATAATCAAAGAAGGAAAAGATGTGTTGCAAAGCTTGGTATGCAAGTGGCTAGTAAAATTACTAACATAGAAACTAATATCCAGCAATTCAGTAGCAATGTGAATGAAAAATTGTGTAAGCATGAAAGTAGACTAACAAAAGTCGAACAAAATAGTGACAACAATAATGTGTATTTGGTGTCTAATGGTACGTTGGAGTCGTATGAAATTGCCTATGTACACATCGTCAGGTTTTGAAATTTGAACCGAATAAGAATGTTCATCCTAAGGAATTGTGGAGTGACTATGAAGATGTGTTACCTAAAGTATAGAGTGACCAATAAAAGATTGGATTCATAACCTCTAATGTAATGGAGAAAGCTATAATCTGGGTGAACTTAGTTTTGAGTAAAAACGAATGGAAGTTTTGAATAAATTTTGGTTGGGGGAAAAATACGATCCAAACAGAGGGAGCACCAAAAAGTTTGTACAAAAATGGGTGACTACATTGTAATATTTGAATGCCAAAGTAGAAATTATTATGGGGATCGAAAACAAGTTGTCGTTATAATGGCGAAATAGTATCATTTCAGCTCCCAGAGATAGCATTGACCGTTTTGTTCATTATTTGGAAAGAGCTGAAAACCAGTTAAAAGAAGAATAAAGTGCTAGGAGAGAGTGTAGCCCTCCCGATAGACCCTGTGGAAATCGAGCGGATGTCAGTATAAACATGGTTTCAGTGCTGCAGGCGAACGCTTATAGAGGAAGGGGAAGAAGGGGAAGTGACAGTAGGTGCAGGCTCATTAATCCAGACCTGCATGCCCACTGCAATAAGCTGGCAGACGATGACACAATGGATGAGCGTTACCTGTCAGGTGGTGGAAACTTCAGAGTCGGAGTACAGCAGTTAAACTGTTAGAAGTCTGTGAGGACGCTGGCGCTCTCAGACGTAAATATTACCGAATAAACTAGCTAACAAAACCATTTGTTAAGAAGGAAGCTACTAAACAGTATTTTGTAAATAATGTTACTGAAAATAGGAGGGCTAAGGATAGTGAAACTGCTAAACAATTTTTTTCTTTAGAAAAGGAAGTTGCATTTTGTGAGAGTGAACGTTCAGACAGATATCAGCAAACCATTTTAAAGAAGAACTTATTTCAGAAAGTAAATATGTAGATCAGGATGCGGGGGTCGATCAGCACCGCAGAACAGATGGGAGGCTACCTGTAGACTGTGGAGTTAATATCATGGAAACGCAGAAGTAAGTGAATGGCAGAGTGGTGGAGTTTTTGAATAAAGCAAGTGGAGTTATTTCAGAAAGTGAAGATTAGGAAGCAGGAGTGGAAGAGGAAGGGGGTAATATAGGTAAATCTGTCAACACTTTGGATAGGGTTGCAGAAACCGAATATAATTCAGACAGAGATGAGGGAAAAGACGGAGATGCTTTCTCCATTATGAGTTATTTAGTGAAAAAGGCTAGTAGTAGTAGTAGAAATAAGGTGGAAGAGGAGTCAGTAAATGTACAGTTAATATATATGTTGAAAGGTCCCTGTTGGGCTTCCTTTCATGTTAATTTCTTAAATCTGTTGTCATTTACGGCATAAAATTCCTCTTCTAAATTTACTGTGGTGTTTCTGACTATCTGGGAGGGGACTGAGCAGTGAAACATGTTACTTTTACACAAAAACAAGAACGATCTGTCACACTATTACACTTTAAAACACGGTTTATACGTAATTCATGTCACACAGTCTCATATGGAACCTACATCCGCTTTCTTTTATATGCTGTATATGATAAGATACTGTCGTCCCCCTTCCCTTCTGTGTGAGACGATGAATGAGCAAATGTATTTCTAGTTGCATGCTGGATGGTAGCAGACAAGCCTGTCTGCTAGAGAACAGTAGGACCAACGTCGGAACAGGTAGCTACGCTTTCTAAAAGCAAAGAGGTTTCTATCATTAGTATGGTCCTGTCTGTCCCTTGTCATGTTGGTATAGGAAGCTGCCTCTCTGGTCACTTCCGTTTTGTATACAGAAGCACCCTTGGTAGGAGCCCAGGTCAGTCTGTCTGCGGCGAGCGTCTGAAGTGGTATGATCTCCGGCTAAGCGCGTGTCTGCTAAGTCCGTAGGACAATGGATTTCTTAAGTTCAGCCTAACTGAAAATTTAATCACCTTTATTTCAGGTTTAGCTCTAAAACATCTAATGTTATCTTAAATTGCAATGCAGTATAATTCGTGTGTGAAGTTCAGAATATCTTCCGGTAGTTGCTTTGTCACTACTTTGTGAGTAACGTGGAACGGCGTGTTGATCAGTAACTCTAACTAAGATCATCAATTTTAAATGAGAATGTGCGTGAGATTATAACGTCTCGTCTTGACAATATTTTTCAATATAGCAACTTTTCTTTATGTTCAACCCACGTGGGGTGTACTTTGTGAGACCAGTAACACGTGCTTGTACAACTGTTTGACCCATCAGGTTAATAGTAAGACGATAGTAACCAGTTGGAGGTTTTTATTTTGTAAATTGCTTTTCGATCTAATTTATTTTAATTATCAAAATTATTGTGGAGTTACACTCTTTGTGTAAACTAAGTTGACCACGTGAAGCATGTGGTGTAATCATCAAAGTAGCCCTCAGCTATTCTTTTCGGGAAGATTTCACAGAGAGTTAGTATGAATTTAGTGCACCAGTGTGTTGTAATTACATGACGGACAAGATTGTGCTACGAACATAACTTCTTTGGGTAAAAATTGAATCGGTTGGTTGTGGTTAATTTCCTCTTGCATATGTTTCAACGTTCCTCGTGCGTTATATATATATATATATATATATATATATATATATATATATATATATATATATATCACCGGTTGTCGTATGACGATTAAAAAGTTATAATTAATGTTAGTCTGGTTGGGAATTTGGTAAGCTAGACTGGATACCTGGTGAAACAGTTGCTCAACAATGCAAGGTTAACTTCCCCAGACAGCTCACAGCTTTTAACCCACTTTTATGGTCTTGTCCATCAGCACCGCCTTCATAACAAATTAATGCAACAATGTTACACATGGCGACCCAGTTCTGTGATTCCACTAGACTCTGGAATCTCTGAAACGTTAGATTGCGAGCGTTGTATAATCTTAATTTTTTTCACCTGCAGCACTCAAACAACTTCCGCGTTGTTTCTGAGCAGACTTCCAAAAGATTCACGGCGTTGTTGAGCGGCTGTGTATTGTTTGTCTTGTTTTGTTTTCTATATTTGTGTGTTTTATGTGAGTGTGTATTTTTTTTCGCTTGCAAATTGCACTGACTTTGGTCAAAGACATAAATTTGTTTTGCGTGTGAAAAAGTACGTACTAGGTTGGGTACCTTTCGTGTGACTGTCGTGATTTTTGGGGGATATATTTATTCTGATTAGTGTGTTGCGTACCGGGTGGAAATTGAACTAATGCAGACACGTAACCAAGCTAAAAATAGGTGGTCCAACAACTTCAGCAACATGGACCAAGGGGATAATTTGATTTCGAATATTAACGCGTCGTACGGTTCCGAAAATGCAATGGGGAATACTTCAGAGGAAATGCAAAACAGGACGAATGGGCTCACATGAGAGCCAGAAATTAATTTGCCTCCAACTAACCAAACTGATTTGGCAGAACTCATGAAAGGCATATTGCAACAAAATAAAGAAAACGCAGAGAAATCTGAAAAATCGATCCGAGACCTAGGCGAACAAATGACGCAGAAATCCAAAAAATCGGTCCGCGAGCTAGGCGAACAAATAGATGAAAAACTAATCCAGTAGATAAATAAAGTCGACAAGTCGATGCAGAGAGTGTCCGATGATATCTCACAAAGAATAAACAATCTGGCAAGTGAAATAAAAAGTGATATTATGAAAAAATTAGGCCGTACACCGCGCGACCGCTACGGTCGCAGGTTCGGATCCTGCCTTGGGCATGGATGTGTGTGATGTCCTTAGGTTAGTTAGGTTTAAGTAGTTCTAAGTTCTAGGGGACTGATGACCTCAGATGTTAAGTCCCATAGTGCTCAGAGCCAGCCATTTTTTAGGCTGTACATTTGAACAAATCGATGATCGTCTACAAGCCTTAGAACAGGGAAAGTGGAGGCGCGATGCGGAATCGAAAGAGAGCGAAGAACAGCTACTTAGGAATTTCCAAGTGCTGAGAGAAGAATGCCAAAGGGAACGCCAGCAGGTACTCTCTAGGGTTGAGGAGGCAGACACGCATTGTCCCGCGTCCGTTAGCAACACAGTAGCGGACAACAGTCAAGTGATTCACGCACTCAAACAGCAAGTAGAACAATTGAAGCAGACTGGGGCGGAGGACAACAGACAAATACATGATAAGATTGCGGCATTAGCGGACGTCGTAGGCACGATTAAGGTGACGGAGAGCGATAATAATACTACACTGGCAGCGGTCGCAGAGACCGAAGAAGTGAGTTCGCTTCTTAGGTTTCAGAAGGGACAGTTCGAAGTGAACAGGCGACACAAAGCTGTAAGAGACGAATTACAAGAACGCGTGGCGCATCTGGAAAGCCGCATGGGGTGTGATTCCGAACTCGCCAATAGCACTAAAAGTAGCCATACGAACTGTGCAGAGAGGGACTCCGGCAACGAGGGAGATTTTGACGACAGGGAAGAATGTATTTTGAGGGGCAGACATGAGAAAAATAGAAACATTCAAGGGCCTCGCCGGGAGGAAATGCGGGATTTGATTTTAAACATTTCCTTACGGCGAGAAAGTTTGAGATATTTCGAAATTCGCAAAAAGGAATACATCAACGAGCATGGCTCGAGCAATTTGAGTTCTGTCTTCCTCTCGACTGGGCAAGTTCACATAAGATAGAATATATGTGTGGCTATTTGGAAGGCGAACCAGCGATTCTCATGAGGTCGGCAGCGCGTCACTGCAACTCCACTCGGGTGTTTCGACAAACCTTTCTGTCCGCCTATTGGTCGGAAGCAGCACAAGAAAGGTTCAAGCATGGCATAATTATGCTCCCAAATTTGAACCAGTCTGGTTTCGGCAGCCCAGCATGCCTATTCGACCACATGCTGCAGGCAAATCAATTTCTATACGACCCATACGGGCCTGCGGAACTAATTAGGATATGCATCACCAAATTGCCGATGCACTTGCACCACGTCATTCTTGCGGGACGATGCAAAGAGGACGTGGAAACGTTTAAGACACTTCTCCAAGAGTTGGAATACAATACAGGAGAATGCCTGCCTAATCAGGCACAAAGTTATTACGGGGCACAGCAGCGCGATCGCAATCGTGGCCGTAGTACTAATCAACGGCGTGACTGGTCGTCGCGACGCGAACGGAACAATAATCGGGACCGGACGTATAGAAACTGGGGTAACAGTCGCGAACACGGAAATGATCGAGGACATGGACAAGATCGTGAACGCAACAGGTACGGCCACAAGAATCGGTACTACGATGAACACGGTGGGAATATGATTGTAGGCGGAGCACCACATGATGTTGAAATTCGGCCGGCCAACCCATAACATAACCCAGCAAATGGAAATGAACAAAACCGGCAATGACAAATGATCAGCGCAGAAGGCGCCCAATCGGAACAAATGAGTGACATGGCAAATGAGTACATAGGGTGTATAGACAGGAGAAAAAATTGATTAGTTTACATTTGTGATAAATGCATTTTGAATAACATGTTGGTAAAAATAATGATAAAGATGTTTCTATGTGATTGATTGAAGTGATGTTTATGTTTTTTTTGTGTAAATTGAAAAGAGTCACTCCTGAGGGAAGCAAGATCTGTGTTGAATTAATGCAAAACTCAGGGGAATATCCGATCTGTGGGTATTATGGGTCTGGCAAACCCAGGTCCCCAGCTGTTAGTAGCCTTGTTTCCGGTTTTCTGCTTTCAGTGCTACTATCTCTCTATTACTATTCTATATCTGTCAGTATAAATGAGGATCTCTTACTATAGTATGCGTGCTGTATGAATATTTTAAGACAGGAGAACTCTGAGAAAGGAATGAGTAAGTTTGGAATCTTGAAAACAGGATGCGATAATACGATTGTTTAACCAATGGCTTCCCAATACGCGCTAATATGTTAATATTGATGATATATCTTTTTTGTTATTTATAGCTGAGTACGTAAAGTGCTGTCTCTGGATTTCGTAAGTATATTGATTCCCTTCAAGGTGAAAGAAGAATTGTGGTTTGTGTAATTTACGTCGCCCTGAAATATTAATGTGGTAGTCAAATATGAGCAGTTTTTCAGCAAATGGAGAATGGAACGGAAATATGGATCCTTTTTGTAGTCTTGATTGATGTTGAGCCAGAGCCTAAAAAAAAATTATTCTGCGTTAATACTTGTCCTAGAAAAGCGACGTTTTTGTGTTTTGCTGATGCTGTGAGCATTACAGCTTACTGTTTTCGCTGGTGCGGGATGCACTGCAGCCTATATGATTTGTACTGAGGAAATTTCCCTCTTGAAGGTAGAGGAAGATTAAATAATTTTGATTTTGGGACCGAAGGGAAGCTTGGTTTAAGGTAATAAGGATGAAGCAAAACATTTGTCATTTAAACTACAGGAGGATTCGGATCTCTTGTGTCTGTTGTAAGTTCAATATGTTAAGATGATACTGTTATACAGAGCCACAATTTTGCCATTCATGAGAAATGAATCCAGAATGACCACCACAGGCGAAATAACTGATTTGGAAGCGAAAGGTAACTTAAAGAAGGAACGAAATGGGTAAGAAAATGTAGTATAACCTGTGTAATGAAAATATTTTTAGCCTTCTCAGAGTCATCTGTGTGATTAATTCTTGTGATAACGTAATTTTAGATGAAATTGTCTTACTGTTTTATGTGTGAACATATGAGTATGATAAATGTATAATTGCGAGTCTCTTCTCAGGTGTGTCAACTGGTATAAATGATTTGGCGTGCAAATAACCATTGTTCTTTTTACTGTGTATGTTTAAGGAAAGTTTCTCCATATTTATCATGTGACAAGACATATGCGGCGAGCGTCAGGAAGAGGACGAATTAGAACAATGTTGTAGTGGTATAAACACTGTTGTTGAAGTAACATTGAAGTAGCTTGTTGGATTAACTAGTAGTGGACAGAAGTAGAATTTTGAGTAATACATGTTTATGGGTAGTTAGTTTGTAGTATAGACAACAGGTGTGCATGTGTGTGTGTGTGTGTGTGTAAATAACATGTTAACCCAATGCTGCCCTGACCGATACTTGCACAAGGCATAATCCTATTCATTTTAGTGAATTAATAAGTAGCATTTGATTTATTAAAACGGAAGTGAACCACATTAGTGATGTGGATTTATATACTATATTGTCAGTTCATTTAATTTTTATGTTTATAGTGTCAAGTCATTTCACTTTTATTTTTTTATATTGTCAAGTCATTTATTTTTATATTGTCGATTCATCTCATTTTTTTATTTAAAAAAATTAAGTCTCACTTTTGTTCTTAAAAATTGTGAAAGACAATACTAAGTGGCATTAAGTATAACATTTTGTAATCACATAACTATGATGAACAATTTCTGTGAATGCAGTTGAGAACGTGAAAGCGAACCGGCTAAACTCTTATGAAACAGTGGGGCAGCGAGGAGGAGGGCTAGTTGTAAACTGGTGAGTTTCCCAGAAGAACACACTGTCAACCGGGCCACTTTGGGAGCGCGGTCGACCACAAAAGAAGGGTAGTGGGAAACAATTTCCCTTGCACCCGGAGCTAATGGCCGGCCGCACCAGTGTGACCCTCCATGGAGGCGATGACCTGAGATGGCCGAGCGGTCCACCGCGCGGAAATCCATCTGCTGGAAACGCACCACACGCATGCGACCGTGACGAGACGGCTGCGGTGAAACGACAAAAGACAGGGGATAAAGGGGCATGGAGCCTTTTGACAGTTACTGTCCAGAGAAACTTGCATACCCCTATCGACATTTCCTGACGGATGCCCACTGTCAAGTGACAGTAAATCATGGTTCGATGTTCTCTGGTCGCTAAGGGTGGCACAAAGAAGAGCCCTTAAGTGTCATCCTTGCCCAGGAATATCAAACCGGCGAGCCAATTGAGGATAACTCAAGAATGTAACAACACAAGGGGCATGGAGCCTTTTGACACATACTGTCCAGAGAAACTGGCAGACTTCAACGGCGCCTATCTACATTTCCTGACGGATGCCCACTGTCAAGTGACAGTAAATCATGGTTCGATGTTCTCTGGTCGCTAAGGGTGGCACAAAGAAGAGCCCTTAAGTGTCATCCTTGCCCAGGAATATCAAACCGGCGAGCCAATTGAGGATAACTCAAGAATGTAACAACACAAGGGGCGTGGAGCCTTTTGACACATACTGTCCAGAGAAACTGGCAGACTTCAACGACGCCTATCAACATTTCCTGACGGATGCCCACTGTCAAGCGACAGTAAATCATGGTTCCATGTTCTCTGGTCGCTAAGGGTGGCACAAAGAAGAGCCATTAAGCGTCATCCTTGCCCAGGAATATCAACCTGGCGTGTCAAACGAGGATACCACACGAATTTGACAACACAAACATGGAACCAAATCGAGATGTACGTGACACGGGCCATCAAGAGAAACTTCATGTGAGGGCAGAGACGACGGGATTGCACGCAACAGATGGACAAAAAATCCCTACTGACAGCTGCAGCGATGAACCCCCCCCCCCCCCTGCCCTTATATTGTGCCTCGGAACAGTGGAACTACTGAGTGTGTCAGTGAACAATGATTATACGCTTCTTAGTCCAATGCATATACATGTGTTTCTGTCAGAGAAACTCTGACTCGTGTGTTTTGCAGGGGTTCGATTTATTGGTGTTTATTAGACTGACTCTTGTATTTTGCAGGTGTTCTACTTATTGTTTTTTATAGACTTTGACTTGTATTTTGCAGGTGTTTTATTTATTGTTGTTTTTTTTAGACGTTGACTATTGAACTTTCGGAGCTGTTTTATTGATCAATGTTTGTTCTTGTGTGATGGATTTGTGATGTTTTGTTTCGTAAATTCATTCCTGTGGCATTGCTTCGTTTATCAGTCAGATAGCTATTCATTCTCATTGGACTGTGATCGATTAGCCTTTGCATGGGGCATATTTATAGCGAGGAACCCCATAAGAGTAACAATCACATAATATATTGTAGTTTCAGTATTATGACACAGTGATCATTGTTTGCTAACTAACTGAAATATAGTAGTGATTAAATTAGTGCCACAGAGTTATTTTAATTCTACAGATTATTAGTTTTATAAGATATAGAATTTTTTTTTGCGATAACCACTTTGTAAAACATGTTTTTTCTCTTATCTTTTTTTTGCTTTTGCGGATTGTGCATTGTAATGTTTTTCTTTATAATACTGATGTTATGTAGTGTTTTTTTTTATTGTTGTGGCACCTTTGCTATTTCCATAAATTTTACTTGTTAATCAACAGTCATAAATTTTCCTGTGATCAGTTGGCTCTTGCAATGAGCAAATACTGGTGAACTCCATAAGTGTAACAACCAGAAATTGTTTTCATATTAATGACACAGGAACCATTGTTTTTACTTGCAGACCGAATTAGGTCTACACTATCTTTTAAATAGGTGTCACAGATTGTGTTGTTTTTCTCTTAGAAATTGGTATATTCTATAAATGTGTTGAAATTATTGTGTTTTAGCAAGTAGCTGGTGACCTTTCGCCTGCTTGGGAATGTCCAAGCAAGGCCAAAAAATTCCCTGCACAGTCCTTTCAAGCAGCGTTGGGGTTATGAAAGGTCTCTGTTGAATTCCTTTCATGTTAATTTCTTAAATCTGTTGTCATTTAGGCCATAAATTCCTCTTCAAAGTTTACTGTGGTGTTTCGGACTATCTGGGAGGAGACTGAGCAGTGAAACGTGTTACTTTTACACATAAACAAGAACGATCTGTCACACTACTACATTTTAAAACACAGTTTATATGTAATTCATGTCACACAGTCTCATACGGAACCTACATCTGCTTTCTTTTATATACTGTATGTGATAAGATACTGTCATACCCCTTCCCTTCTGTGTGAGATGATGAATGAGCAAATGTATTTCTAGTTGCATGCTGGATGGTAGCAGACGAGCCTGTCTGCTAGAGAACAGTAGGACCAACGTCAGAACAGGTAGCTACGCTGTCTAAAAGCAAAGAGGTTTCTATCCTTAGTATAGTCCTGTCCGTCCCTTGTCGTGTTGGTATAGGAAGCTGCCTCTCTGGTCACTTCCGTTTTGTATACAGATGCACCCTTGGTAGGAGCCCAGGTCAGTCTGTTCTCGGCGAGCGTCTGAAGTGGTAAGATCTCCGGCTAAGTGCATGTCTGCTAAGTCTGTAGGACAACGGATTTCTTAAGTTCAGCCTAAATGAAAATTTAATCACCTTTATTTCAGGTTTAGCTCTAAAACATCTAATGTTATTTTAAATTGCTTTGTGAGACCTGTACCACGTGCTTGTACAATTGTTTGACCCATCAGGTTAATAGTAAGACGATAGTAACCAGTTGGAGGTTTTTATTTTGTAAATTGCTTTTCGATCTAATTTATTTTAATTATCAAAATTATTGTGGAGTTACACTCTTTGTGTAAACCATGTTGACCACGTGAAGCATGTGGTGTAATCACCAAAGTAGCGCTCAGCTATTCTTTTTGGGAAGATTTCACAGAGTGTTAGTATGAATTTAGTATACCAGTGTGTGGTAATTACATGACGGATGGGATTGTGCTACGAACATAACTTCTTTGGGTGAAAATTGAATCGGTTGGTTGTGGTTAATTTCCTCTTGCATATGTTTCAACGTTCCTCGTGTGTTATTTTATGTATGCAGTGCTGTATGCAGTCTCCAAATCTTGGCTCCATATTTGATGTTTTCCGTAAGATTACAAACTCACATTTTCACAATCCTAAATAAGGCACCAGTTTAGTTATGAATCAAGTTTAATATGCTGAAATTTCAGTGATCAATGTTAAAATAAATTTCCAAATATAAACTGATTTATTTCTTTTTATTTAAATTCTCTATATATATATATCACCGGTTGTCATATGATGATTAAAAGGTTGTAATTAATGTTAGCCTGGTTGGGAATTTGGTAAGCTAGACTGGATACCTTGTGAAACAGTTGCTCAACAATGCAAGGTTAACTTCCCCAGACAGCTCACAGCTTTTAACCCACTTTTATGGTCTTGTCCATGAGCACCACCTTCATAACAAATTAGTGCAACAACATTACAATGTATATATAGTTTCTAACGGGGTGTGTAGCATCACAGCTATTATGCGACTGCAGAATTTTACAGCAAGTTGTTATATATATATATATATATATATATATATATTTGTATGTATATATATATTCTGCCTGAATGGTTTGCAACTTTAATGAGTTTTGAAAAACAAATATTGCAATACGAAAATTTTGAATGTTGAATTTGGTTGTAGTATTCTTTGAATAAGAAACTATTAAATTGTAAAGAATCATGTAAGAACATTAGATGCATTATTTCTTTTCAGCTGAAGAAAAATAATTTTCTTTATTTGTAAAATTAAATTCTTGTATGTCAACAAGCTCTAGCCATTAACAATTGATGTAAATAGATATCTCCCATTGTGATGTCATGTAATTTAAATAATTTGATCAAATGAAAAATTTTCTTTTGGATAAAAAACTTAATGAAAAGCGTCAGTGTACTTAAGGAAGAAACATTACACCAAAAATTGTAAGAAAGATAACATATGTTCAGGAAATTTTTTAGTTTCTAAGTGGGTGAGTAGCGTCACAGCTATTATGCGACTGCAGATTTTTTCAGTAAGTTTGTTTCATTATGGCAAGCTGTTTTGGAACCCTGCAGTATAGTAGCGTTCGGTGGCGGCTGGCATGGGGCTTGCCATATGCGTCATAGCCACACCTGTTGCGAACCATGAGAATGCTCACTATGGTGCACACTAAAATCACTTATTCATCACATCTAAGAAACTAAATAACTATGGTAAATATTAGCTGTTTTATTCCAAATCTGGTACATGATCTTTTGTTATACAGACGAGTTTTGTGTTGAAATTTTATACCACTACATATGATAGTTTTTGTAGTTTTTTCAAGGATGATATTTTCTGTGAATAGAATGAATTCACAAGGACGTTAGTTAGAGCTGATACTGTCAGCAATAGTTCCTGAGGAAATAAATATATTAAATATTACATTGCAAAAACTTGAAAGTTTTACTTTTTCTGAACAAAAATTTTTCTATATAAATGGATTCATCTAATTTGAAGTGTGTAAATATTGTAAAGCTGTGAAATCAACTGATAATTTTACTTTACAAAAATACACAATGGTTATAGAACAATGTTTAGATGCATAAATGAATATCATATAAGACTATACAATAATAAACGAAATTCTTGTGTATGTGGAAAAGATTCTATCTATTATTATAAAAAATAATGTGTAACCACTTCTGAGTGAAGAACATTTGAAGTTACTGTTGTTGATGAAAATGGATGAACAGTCAACTGAGACGGGAAATACAAAATGTGTTGATTCCCAAGTGATTAATGAAACAGAATGTTTTGACTCAAATCACCCATGTAAATGCAAAGATACAAGTAGATATAAGAAATGTACATGAGAATATATCAAAATTAAATAACTGTGCAGGGTCTTTTATAAAATTCGATAGTAAAATTTTGCTTATTAAATACATTTTTATATTAAAAAAATGGATATATATTCATTCATAATACAATAGGTATGTATTAAACAATTTTATATTAAAATGGAAAAAATTGCAATATCCCAACTTTATAATCATTGAAAAAGAAATAATATAAATAATTACAACAGATTAAGAAAACATAACCTAATTAATTTAATTACATTCCATAATTTACAGCTTTCTTAACGAATCTCATTAATATTTGAGCAGCTGAACCCAAAACTGGCGCTAAAAATCTTGGTAATAGAGGTTGCCATAAATTAAAGTAATCAGAACTAACTAATTCAATTATTTTACAAGAATTTCCACTTCATCAAATGCCATTCCAAAAGACTAAAACAAGACTGAAACGAGTACCTACTATAAATTGTCTTTACAGAATTGACAATGCTGCTATTGAAAATAAATAATGAGACTATATCAGATTTATCCATTCAGTACTAAAATATCTGGACAAGGAAAAGAGATCAATACGCCTAAAAACTATTTATTAAAGAAATAGAATCTAGATGTAATCTTTAACGATACTAATATTAGGAAAACTTGGTGCTGCTAGAGAGAAAATTGATTATGAAGTGAAAGCACTTAATTATATTGTAAAAGTAGCTATAAAGGGAACTAATTTCACAAAAGGAGTTAACATGAATATAATAACAGCAAATACCGAAATGTCTAATCCAATCTCTACAAGATGTAATTGATCAACTAATACTAAAGAATCAGTTCACACTTTATCGAATAAAATAAGAGATATATTAACATCTGATATGCCAAATACTAGATTTAATATTAAATTGATAGCAATTCGAAGCGGTAGCAAACGTAATAAGCTTGCAAATTTAGTGACAATAATAGGACTAAGAGTGGCATTTCGAGAATTAATAATAGTGTTAACTGTGTTGTCCTAGAGCAATTGAAGTAGCATACAGATATCGTTTTGGGCCAAGAACTAACTACAGGTGGAATTAAGAAAATTAGAGAAGGGGATAAAAACAAATTCCAAAAAGAGTTAATCAGGACATTATGTAACCAAGCAAGCAAATACAATGACCAGGGATTTTCTCTAGATGATATAAAAAAGGTTGGGCGACTATTGGATATTCAAATAAATGTCATATTTGCTGAAACTTTCAGTTCAGTTATTTACTGTTGTCCTGAGAAAACAATAAAACTATAACTGTAAATGTCCCAGCCATTTTATATAACTATCAGTATGTTGGCATTCTTAGGATCATCAAATGTAACAAAACATATAATTCAAGAACGAAAATAAATGTAAGCTCAAAGGAAAATACGTATATTATGCAAGAGTACAAAACACGATACTTTGTACAGTAAAATATGTTGTAAAACATGGAATAGATACTGTTGTAATGAAGAATACTGAAACAATTGCCAAGATACCTGTGCTATACCTCATAAAAGTAAAGAATGTAAAAGTATTTGTAAAGATGTAAAGTACATAACTGCAGCATTGAAAGATGTAGAAACTGTGGTCTACAAGTAGAAATTAAAGATCATATCTGTTACATGCAATACAAAACATAAAACTGCACCATGTGAAGGAAAATATAGTAACAAATATAAAATCAAGGTCTGTCAAAAACATAATTAAAAATGGTGGTTTTGTTAATGGAAATTAAGAAATTATTATGTTTTTGAATGTTCGAAAGCAATAGTATAGGTACAGCTGTAAAAATAACGGCCCAAAGAAGATAAATACCTGTAGTTTGATTATGAAGGTAAACATGAAACAGGTATATATGTTCCAAATCTTATAACTGTTCACAATTTAGAAATTTACAAATTTAAGACGAATCATGAATTCTGTAAGTGAATGATATAATGATTATTGTCTCTATACAGAAAAATACCTGTAGTTTGATTATGAAGCTAAACAAGAATCAGGTATATATGTTCCAAATCTTGTAACTGTTCACAATTTACAAATTTACAAATTTAAGATAAATGATGAGTTCTGTAAGTGAATAATATAATGATTATAATTTATAGATCTAAAGATTCTCTATTTGTCCTATAGTGCTGTATTGAAATACACTAAAGCCATATTCTAGCTACACAGGAACTAAATTAATATTGTTGGAGATAAAACAATTAGGCTTGAAAATTACAGATAGCAATTTTGTACAGGAAATATCGAAAAAAAGAAAATACACTTGAAGGAATTAAGACAAGACACTGCCCAAATTATTCAATACATAGGAAAATGAAAATAACATTTGACTGGTTCCTGACACAAAATATTATTATGTTGATATTACATACCATGAAGACACGAAAATATGTCTTAAATGCCATAATCAAAAAGTTACAGATAGTTTTGTTTTCAATATGCAGAATCAAGTCAATGAATACTGTGATTTTTATGTAGATATATTAAGAAGAGATCCATTAGAAACTAAGAAAAAAATTTGTGGAAATAGCTAATATAGATCCATTTTGTTATTTAAATGTTACTGGTGTTTGTATGGCTGTATACAGATCTAAATACTTACAAAATGGAAGAACTGCTGTATTGGATTAAAAAGAAAACGAAAGTTGTAGTGAAGACTCTATAGCTTGGTTAAATAGTTTAAACAACAATGAAATTCAATATGCTTGTATTGGTGATGAAGTAAATATAGCAGGAGCTAAAGCAGATGGCTTTGACAAAGAAACCACACTGTTTTCCAATACTAGAGCTGTTTTTGTCGTGGTTGTAAACAATATTTTAAAACTGAAACGATTAACAATAAAAATCAAGAATCAATGGACGATTTACATGAAAGGACATTAAAAAGAAATACAGAAATATGAAATTCAGGATGAAATTCAGTAGAGAAGTGGTATTGTAATTGGATTAACTCAGCAGTATACAAAAAACTTAGGAAATTGAAACTGTTATCTGAAGTTGTGAAACTACTTAGTCTAAGAGATGCTTCTTATGCAGGTTGTACAAATACAATAAAATTAAGAGCTAAAGCAGATAGTGTTAACACAAAAATAAGATATATTGATGTGTGTAGTCTCCATCTGACTACACATTATTACGATTATTATCCTAAAGGTAACTGAACAAAATTATATACTGCAAAACGTTATTAAAAAAAGGTACAGGTTTATAAAATGCAAAGTAGTACCACCTGGAGGACTGCCTCAGTCTGTATTACCTGTATGAATAGAGTCTGATAAAAATAAAAGCTGCTGATTGATTTTGTGTGTAAAATGTGCAGAAGAAAGAATAAATAAATGTAATCACAACAATGGCAAAAGAATTTTTATTTTCACTTGGATGACTGATGAAGTAAAGAAAGTTATAGAAAAAATTCACAATTTAAGATACGTGGGAAGTGTTGAATTTTAAGAAAAAGAGCAAGATTATGTTTAAAAGTTACATTGCCACAGCGATTGACACTTAGCCCAAGCTGAAAACGTTGCCATGGGTTCGATAGATTTTCAGCACGAGCCCAACACTGTGATATCTGTTTGGTGTGGGCGTTCATGCCCACTCAAGTACACCGCCGACGTGCTATTTTGTGCGTACAATTTCCTAATGTCCTTTGTGGGGCTAAGCACACGCGATTGTCCAGCATTACGGATGTAGTGCAACAAAAGGTTCAAGTCATCGTCTGTTTCTGTGGCCTGACCAATTTTCCTGTAGTGCTGTGGAAAAGTCGTAAAAGTTCAGTGTCCTGCACATCAATCTGACAACAAGATGCAGCAGTAGCATCGAATTCAGAATCAGGACCAACATGAAGGAGAGAAAGGGCGTCACCATTTGCATGCATCGTCGTGGGCTGGTAGAATATTTCGTACTGATACTGTGACAATACTAAAGCCCAACGTTACATCTTCTGAGCCGCACGCGGCGGAACAGATTTGGACAGGTGAAACAAAGACTGAAGTAGCTTATGGTCTGTCACTACATAAAATTTCCGACAAAACAGATAATGGTGGAACTTTGTCACGCCACAGATAATAGCGAGCGCTTGCTTCTCTATTTGAGAATAGTTACATTGAGTCTTGGTCAGTAACTTGAAAGCGAATCCTGTGAACCAAATCTGTGTGAGAGCACAGCTCTGATTCCGTACAAAGCAGAGTCCACTGCCAAAACCACAGGCATGGCGGGATCGAAATGAACAAGGCATCTGTCACGCAACAATGCATTTTTAAATTTCTATAATGCATTCTGACACTCTGTCCTCCAAACAACATGGCCTTTGCACTGAATCTGAGTCTGAAAGAAGGCACATTTGCCAAGACTGCAAGTACTTGAAGAAGTGTACGAAGGTTACTAATTTGTTGATATCATCGAGGCAATGTGAACAGAAGAAACTTTCGCAGCAAGCTGTCCGAAAAAACGTTGGAATATGGCAGGTGTGGAAGCACTTCCAAAGTGTAAGCGCAAATATGCGAACAGCCCTGAGTGTATGTTGACCACAAACACTTTCTGAAATTCCTCATCTAGAGGAATTTGCAAACACATATCGCGAAAGTCAATTTTTGAAAAGTGTCGGGCTGCACCAGGCATGTCCGTTACTTCCTCAGAGCGAGGTAACGGATAGGTATCAGTTACTCTTTCGATTTAAAGTCAACACAAATATAAGTCTTCCTGAGGGCTCTGGTAAGAATACTAAGGGAGAAATCCCTCGAGTAGCTGGGACCTGAGCAATAACATCACTGTCTTACCATTCTTTAAGTTTACTTGCAACTTTGTTTCTAAGTGCATGAGTGGTCCGAGCATGGGGCTCACAACCCGAACCACACGCCACTGTTAAGCACTTGTGAAGGACTGGGTCGCTTACTTCGATTGCACATAATTCATTAAGGTCAATCCAACACATTTATTTCAAATAACATAAATGAAGTTACATACGAATCTGTCTGACATTAAACAGGAATAAAAAAAAAACAATTTCAATATCAGCTGATTTAGCGCGTGAAGCGCGAGCTAAGCCAATAACCAGATAAACTAAACAATTCTCCGTAATTCAAAAGAAACAGGAAAACAAAATTGAATCAATACACCGCAATGACAAATATCCAAAAAAAAACCTTACAATACTACTCAAAAGAATACACTGAAGTTGGGAAAAGTCATTCACCCGACAGAACACTTCAAAATGAATTCAATAACACAGCTGCATGCCCCAGAAAACTGCAAGACATTAAATACACATCATCTGACGAATAACAAATACTCATTAACATTACGCCACTCCTGTTTGAACTGCGGTGTCCCAAAGAAATAGGCGCTTATTATGAAACAACATTTTTTTTCATATGTTTAAATTACAGCATTAAGGAATTCCAAAAGTGTCCAATCGAACCCTCCCCCCCCCCCCTTTTCAGTTGAAGCACAAATCTTTCCCCTTTCTAGGCGGAGGCTGAGCCAGAAACACAGAATGTCACAAAAACACAGTTTTGCTGTGAAATCTTACAGAACACCCGGAAGCAGTAACAGACAAGCGGTCGGCACCCACAAATAACACAGACTATGAGTCAGGCTGTGAGCACATCCTACGAGAACTTGTTCACACTACGCTCACTACAAACTGTAGACATTACTGCCGAACATCCGCTTGCGGTGGCTGCCAGAAGGACGAAGCAACCAACAAGCCCACGCCGTGCTTCTCACACAGGCACCTCAATTTGTACAAATATCTAGGCCAACACCAACACTGGACACCCCTCTCACTGCGGGGCTTGGCACAGTTTATATGAAATGCCTTGCAGGCAACCAGTAACCACCGCAGGAGTTTCACAACTAGCAAACAGCCCCAGTGTAACAGACATCAAACGTGTGCTTACGCCCGAGCCCCAACTCCGCCAGTCTCACCGGCCGCCCCAAACCGACCGCCTCTCGCCGTCCCGCGCGTCCCAGCCGAAAACGCAAAGCTGCTCATGCCCAGGGACGCGCCAAAGATAACAAGCCGATCGCTGATGATCGACCAGCGATCTGGCTCAATGAGGAACGTGACATACCCGAAAAAACTTAGGTTGCGCGTTGTCCTTCATTGTAACGTGAGCCAAAAAATTATTTTCTATGCTAAGTGCTTCAGAAAATAAATCGGGGAATTCCTCAATCAATTGAGCAACACTGTCGTTTGGGTTGAGAGTAGCAACAGAAAGTACATTGTCCTGAATACGATGACCAATCAAATCGAAAGAATCGTACCCAATAATATTTTCACAGTCTCGTGAACGAAAAATTGGAGATGTCACCATTCTGGTGTGAGAGTGGAATAAGGCAGCCAAGCTTCATGTACCAAGTACTGGAATGTCCTGAACATTATACATAGTAAGTTGTATGAAAGATTTTGGCAACTTAGGAGAGGCTAACTGTTGGTAAGTGGCCGCCAGTATGTAACTGAAGTCGCACGTAACGTCCTGCATTGACTATGTTCACAAGCAGTTTGTGTGACTGTCACTGCACAGCACTTTCCGTGGGGTGAAGGAACATTCTGAAGCTGACAATTACGTACTCTTAGCAGGTTTAGAAAAAACTGCATTCACTCAGTGAGAAGGTGCTCTGCGCTAACATGAGCGGACGTGGGCAGAATTATTTTTCTGTTGCAAGCACACAGACTGTACATGACCTGGCTTCCGACGAGCAAAGCTAGGCGCGTTCCACGAAGGACAGTTTTGCCTTTCATGCATGGAAAAGCACGGGGGACGTGATTTCACAGCAGACAAACGCGTTGACACTTGTTTACCCTGTGAACTGCACGGTAGCCTGTTCACGCATGGTGGTCGGTCTCAAGGCCGTACTTGTTTGTCACTTTGCGTTGCACTGCAAATGGGACCTAGTCTAAAGTTATCCACGGCGCTATAACACGAGTCCTGATGTTCAGTAATCTGTAACACTTGTTTCAATGTAGAATAAGAATGTTTGGGAATTTGTTCATGAATCCTGCTGTTAGGCACATTGTGCATAATTGCATCAGGAATAATTGCTTCATAATTGCACTGTTTATAGCTACATTCAAAATGACACTGTAAGGTCAAATCCTGAAGTTCAGTGACCAACCGATATTATCTTTCATCTGCATTTTTCCGCATTTGAAAGAACTTGTAACGAGCTGCAGCAACCTGTACCGGATCCTCTTAATATTTAGTGAGGGCAGAAAGTAAATTTTCAAAAACTAGCAGCTCTGGCCTACTAGTCGGGAACAACTTCTGAGCAAGGCGGTTGGTTGGTTGGTTTGGGGGATTAAATGGACCAGACTGCTATTCTGAGCAAGGCGGTAAACTTCTATGCCTGCCGTTGACAAGAAATAAGAGAGTTTCACAGTACCTTGCACTTGATTTGTAGCGCAAAGAGCGTTGAACTGAGAGTATCTCTCGTTCAATTCCTCTTGTTGTTCATTGAAAGCTCGGAACGGTGGTATGAAGAGAGGCGGTGCGTGAATGTGGCTGGCTGTTGTGAAGGAGTTGATGCGGCAGTGGCTTGCGTAGTGATGAGCTGTTGGACTGCTACCGTCAGCTATGACATTTGGTGGTTCTTAATCTGAGTGAACTGCATTAGATCAAAGCCAGCAGCAACTGGGGGAATAAGCACAGGTGGTGTAGCAGGCGGGTTAGTGATCACTTTTTTAGAGGAGCACGGCGACAAATCAGGAGTAATGCAAATATACAAATAGTGGAAGCGTTGCCTCTAGTCAATAAGAAAGAACACTGTTAGAAACAATGCTCCTGTCACAGAAAAGAGAGAAACGTTAGAGACGATCTGTGACTGAGTGGCGTGGCGAAGAGTGAAGGCAGCATTGGTTCTGGACTCCGCGGCGCCAGATGTTGTGTCGGTTATTTTGGGGTCAGCACCGACACAAACAAGGAAGGAAGGAATGAAGTTGGGATGGCCGGTGGGAGGAATCCAAAATGATCTGTACGTAACACTCCGAAATTAACTGAACATTTTATTTCTTAAAAGGAAAGGAACACTACTTACCTCCTGGCCATGAGGTGGCGTCCTGTGCTACCTATGCCTCTTACATGCAATTATATTAAACTCTCTACTGCTACTTGCAGGACGCAGGCTGAATATCGTCTTGCCGTTACTCAGTACTGATGCTGCCTGCGTGCAACAGTAATAACAGTCTCCTAGTAACGGTAATGGCTACTGAATGATAGGTCGTAGGTTCGGTCCTTGCTTAGGGCATAATTTCATTTTCTTGTACATTACATTGTATGGAACAAAGTACAATTTATTATTTTGAGCTTCGTAAATATAAGTTTAAACCATACTGTACAGTCAATAAGGTCAAATTTTTTACCAGTCACAATAACTTTCCACAGTACCACTCGCTATTTTTCGTTTTATGTGCTAACAGTGGCAGCTCTATCTCAAAGATTTCTGTTTTGTAATTAAATTACTATTAAACCATCCTATTAGCTCTTCCGAGGTTTTTTTCTGTTAGAATGGAATGGAAACTAAATAACACAAACGTAAAAAGGAGACAAAAACAAAAGGCCAGAAATGAATAAAAATGAACTGAATGGTTAAGTCTAGTTCCTGCAACATTTCCCGTGGCAACCAATATCCTCCTTGTTGTTGAATCTCTCCCTTCGGAAGGAATTCTGTACACTATTCCTCCCTTTTCGCCTCGAAACGAATAGCTAAAAGCACAGCACTGAGGCATTATTCTACTCAAAACTTCGTAGATACACAACACTTCCTATGCTTCACACGTGACGCTTGGTCCCACAATGGCTGCCAATGTCACGTGACGCGATTACAGCCAATCCTGATCTGCAGACGGCGGCAGACGCAGGGGAAAAGTATGGCCGCACATTCCTTTACACAGGGCTTTAGCCGAGAAAACTCGCGTCGCTGCCGACAAGCCGCGCGTCACACCTGTAAACCGCGCCACCCCACGTGCTCCCTTTTCTTATGTATGTCCGTTGCGCTGTTTGATTTCATGTTGTGCGCTGGTTACTGCAGTGTCACTTGTTTAATGTTGTGCTTTGAAGGAGCTGTGCGATCGACTATGAAACGTCCCCTTAGAAAAATTATACATGACTATGCCTAAACTGACACACAATATTTTTTAGCGCAACGCAATCTGACTTTCAAAAATCCCTACAAAAGAATGCCCTCACTAACAATAACCTATACCTTTTATGAATCACTTACCTCACAAAAATCTTCGTTACTCCAACTACTGTAATACAGCGAGTGCCACTACTTCCAGCTAAATAATAGATTCTAACTACTAAAGGCACTAACTACTGATAGGCATAGTTAGCAAATGAAAGATTTTTACAGAGAACAAACTATGTATTTACCTTAATAGTGTTCAAAAGTCATTATATATATATATATATATATATATATATATATATATATATATATATATATCAGTCCATGATATCCAATATTACAAATTTACTCTTTCTGATGCACACATGTCCAGATCGTCCACTCTCAAAATTCCGCCATCTTTCTCCACACATCCACCACTGCTGGCGGCTCACCTCCAACTGTGCAACACTACGCGCTGTTAACAGCCAACTGTCCAACACTACAATAACGAATTCCAACAATGCCACCCAGCCACAGACTGCACACAGTACAGCCAGTGATTTTCATACAGAGCGCTACGTGGCGGTGGCGTTACCAATATAAGAACCTAAACAGGCTACTTACAACTTCTTGAAACTATCAGTACGGCGATACAGATTGAGATCGCACGTATCACACACACTACAGCCATTCACCTTGGTAGCCCAACGTTTGCCAATAATTGACGAAAAACAATTCGGAATTCCTGTGACACTCAATAGCGTTAAAAAAGTTGCCTTCTATAGTCGGCTTGCGTGGTGCAATGGGCAGGATAAAAGCTTCATATGCAAGATGTTGTGGGTTTGCTGCTCTTCAGTGTACATTTATTTTTATGTTTAAATCTTTATCGAAATGACTTCGATTATTATTTTTATTCAATTAATTCGTGTGAATATAATTTTTTATTTCTATCGCTTTGTCACATCATTTTAATCGTCGTATTATTAATTTGTTTCATTTTTTTCTTTCTATCATTCTTTTTACAACAGAAACTTTCATGAATATCAATTTAATTATATTTATCTTCTATAATATTCATTTGTTTGAAAATTTCGATCGATCTGTTAAAAAACAAAATAAGAAGTAATCTGTTTATGTTTGTGCAATTGTATGAATGCTATAGCCCTGTAAATAGCGAAAAACTATTCACAGAACGATTCTGTAGGGGAAGTAAGCACATTTAAATTCCTCCTGCTCAAGAACATAACATCTCAAAAAAATGGTTCAAATAGCTCTGAGCACTATGGGACTCAACTGCTGAGGTCATAAGTCCCCTAGAACTTAGAACTACTTAAACCCAACTAACCGAAGGACAACACACACATCCATGCCCGAGGCAGGACTCGAACCTGCGACCGCAGCGGTCGCGCGGTTCCAGACTGTAGTGCCAGAACCGCTCAGCCACCAGCGGCCGGCATAACATCTCAGATTACCGATATTTAGTAACAATATTTTCTAGATTCGCCAGTAATAACGACATATCTAGACATTCTGCTGCACCTATCACAACTTTTGTCGTCTCTCTAAGACGTCACACGACCATCCCAATTCCGTGGTTTTGTGTGCTAGACGTCCGTTGGATGGAGTGAGAAAGTCCTTTGTGAGTATTGTTCTCATTTACAAGATAGAATAGCACATTAGTTGGACGGTATAGTATAGAACTGTACTCGAAGACACCCAACCATCATTTGCAACCATATATTTTACAGATGCAGTGCATTTGCTCTGTTTTCTGTATGCCTATGACTCTGTTTTCTATATGTCTATGTCTATGTCTGTTTGTCTGTATCGTGGATGGCTCCCATAAACCTGACCCAGGAATTCGCTGGTGGATCCACCTTTGAACACTAACCCAGATGTACTGCAATCCGGATCATCCTCTGGACACGGTTCCAAATACAATGCGTGGTGGATCCACCTTCGAACACTGTCCTGGACATAATACATTGTGGATCCACCTCTAGAGATCGTTCTTTACACAATGTGGGGGTGGATCCACAGTCGAATACTAACTCAGGCCTATCCTTGTTCAAAAGTAGCGAACCACATTTGGTAAGCAATTAAGAGAATATACTCATGGGGAAAGAAATATGCGGAAATATGCAGAAATCAACTCTGTACACATGCATTTCCCTGTTGCAGATCCATACACAGTAGAGTGGAAGTCGCACACTTTGACTTACCATCAAGTGCGTTTCTACATGAGTCTGCAGACAAGCTCTCTGATGTGTCGTAGCAGTACGCGGGATTGCTGCCATGTTTTCGACCTGCACAGCTCGTTGAGGCTCATTTAGGTACGAAGTGAGTGTTTGTATACTTTTATCATCGTGCTATCCAAAATGCATGCATGTAGATCATTGGGAAGAGGGGAATTCTTAGTAATTTTAGTAGGCTGATGTACAAGACATGAAAACATCGTCATATAAAATCAAACATCTCATGAATATGTAGCCAATATGACCGTATACGTACAGAAAACTATCGAAAAGAATATGAAAAGTGACATGAAATTGGCAGAAATGGAAGAAAATTTGATGCAATTACGACAGATTGATGGGAAATATGTAAAACTGAGGGAAATACGACGATATAGGTAAACCTTCAAAATTACGTAAGTGACTGAGAATACACAAAATTAAAAATAGTATTAAATGCGGGAATTGAGGAAGGTTGTGGGTAACCGGTACTCAGGACTGAAAAAAGCTTAAACATTATGCTGTGTCTGCATTCAGTTTTAACCTTCTCCCTTCCCCCTGTACTTAAACAAAGGTGGAATAACACAGAAGCGCTATATTAAACCAGGCGAAACATATGTATCCAGCCCAGGATTGTGTTCTCACACATGCGGTCGAATATAGATGCTGTCGAGTTACGGTTCTTTCTCACAATCAATGTATTAAGAGGAATAATCAATTCGTTTATCAGACTTAAGACATTCCCTAGCGTGTTCTGTAGGAGAGCGGACTGATGTCATATATATCTGCCTTAATAGTGCGGAGAGGGTGTACTCTAGAGACATGGTGTTAGGAGGATGTTATTGTAAAGAGGAATATGACTGTTACATCTTCTTTGGCTACTGATCCCGGAGCTTACTCCCTCTTAACGAGTCATTGTTTCTTCATGTGCATTTTCGTGCAGCAGGGTGTGAGTGGTAACTCATCATGAGTAACGACATGAGTATACTTCAGAAACCATATGGCTTTAACAATATAGCGGTTTTAGGTGCAGAATCATATAGCCTTAGGCGTGTGTGTGTTTACGCTCAAGTATATTTCTCTCTTGCCTATGACTTTTGGTACTGACTCCAAACACTGGAATAATGCTCCAGAATCGATAGCAATGTTGATTTACGTAAAATATTTTAAACTTCTCCTTCTGGAGCGCCATGATGCATAAACCTACTGTTTCTTCTTAACCGTCTGTTATATCATCACAGTACTCTCATCTCTACTATTCACCGATAACGGGTGCAAACCTCCTCGACATGCATGCATCTGGAGAGATCTGCTGCTCTATGAAGTGTGCCGTGAGTAAGATTGATGTGGAACTTCTTCGCTGAACAGCAGTTTCGGACACAGATTGCTGAATTTCTTCTTGGCATGTCAAATGTAGCGAGTATTGTACCCTCCTAATTCTAGTCAGTTGCAAATTAAATCGGCGACGATGTTGCCGGGAGGGTTCGTAAGTATAATCTCTGACTCTATCCCATGAATGTGGGAATACTCACTGACTCCCATTCACCTACGGAAAGTTTTCTAGTTGTAAAATTAAGTTCTGCACTATGATCGATGTACTGTAATATGTAGAGAACCTAATGGCATCGGTATAGAGCCATGTCTGGTATATATTGGTGTATATGCCCTAATGGACATACTGCACAGTTATCTATCTCCATTCACAGTCTAGTAAATGGTGCTTGCCTGGTTTAGCGATGATACAGAAAATGGAAAGCACTCAATTTTGTCATTGGCTGGCGTTGAAATTACGGACCAACTGGTAAAATTGTTAAAATTTACTACACTATCTACTGTGATGCCGATCTCAGTACATTGTCCCATATCAATGGTGTCTTTTCCACCCCACCTGTCCACTGGTATGCTGTTAATTACCACATAATGATTGAGAAGCACCACTTGTTTTTAGATGGAGACGGTGAAACACTGGACATCTGCTAGTGGTCACTGTGGAACATTTTCCTCAATGCTGGAGACACATCCTATTTCCATACGCAGCGATGCCCAATCCATTTTTTTTTCACCAATAAGATAAAGGTTACTCTTTTTATTTCTACTACTCCATGTGCGTTGTGAGCAGCACCTTCCAGGAATGGTCGGCACTGGAACAGTGATCACGTACATGACTGAAATGAAATGATCCTATCGCATTTGTTGGCCTGAATATCCCCTTAGGGGTTCTACCACCGTATTGCAAGTCTTTTTAGTTGACGCCACTTTGGCGAGTTTCATGTCAAAGGCACAAGACTGCAAAATAAGGAAACAAGACTCCCGAAGAGCCCAGGTATATGACAGCAAAATGAGGAAACAGTACTCCTGAACTCTTCGAAATCGAACACCAAGACATCTGCTACCCAATCACTGTGGAAGTTGAGATTAAATGTAGAGGCCATCATCTTCGGGCAACTGTTTGGAAACGCTGCATAATGCCACCAACTCTTCTGGTTTCCGTATGTGGGGGTGTCTTCCACATTTTTGTTAGTGAGAGACATTGCTTTTGTGTTTTATTTCTACCAACCTGGGTGTTGTGATGTCCAGCTGTTTTGAGATAGCCAATCAAAATGTGTTAATATTCGGCTTAGCACCTGACACATACCTCGAAGTCATGGCGAAGAAACAAAATATAGGGTGGTGTACAGAGCTATAGTCATTCATCTTATGGAGGAAGAACACACTAACTAGTGTCAGGGAAGTTAATGATACACTCTCAAACCATATAAATTTATCTAGGAAACTGAAAGAATTCGCCTAACACAGATTTTTTTTTGTGTTTAATTTCTCGCTTTTTCTTTACTCTGATGAAACTTTCGAAATAATGAAGGCATTCTGCAGTGACCTGTTGTTTTTGCAGCAAAATATTGGAAGTTCTTGTTTAGATTTTACACATGGTAGACATATGTGCTCGTTGGACAGCAGTCAGTTGCTGACTGCTGTTCAGTGAGCACATGTCTCTAATAGCTATTACGAGACCAGTTAAAGGCACTGCTGTATTAGTAACACGAAGGTTACTGGATTGGAGCAGTTTAGGCGTGGGGATGACGTAATGTAACGTCGAAACTGGTTGCCCAAAAATGAACCTACGCAACTGCGATTGGTATTGCTTTTATTGTGCTAAATCTACGGCCCCCAGTTGTAATGTTTGTGCTTGTGACCTCAATTTCCCAGGGCAATTTTATTTTAGGCCCCTTACTGGGAAGGTTCACCTGAGGACAAAAAAACTATATTATTATTGAGAGTTATAGGCACGAGTTAGAGGTAAGACTTAAAAAATCATTAAATTTTTAAAAATGAGAGCGGCCACAAGTTTTGTACGACATTGGTCGGAAATCCGGTGATTTTTCTGGTGTACCTAACTTGTTTTTTTGAGTTACGACTCTACTCACTGATTTTATTGGGCCCGCCATGAATTACTCTCCAGTCCAACCTCTTCACGTCAGAGTAATGCTTGCAACCTTCGTCCTCAATTATTTGGTGGATATATTCCAGCCTCTGTCTTCTTCTACAGTTTTTGCCCCATGCAGCATCCTGCAGTATCATGGAAGTAATTCCCTGACCTGTTCTATCATCCTGTCCCTTCTCCTTGTTAGTGTTTACTACACATTCCTTTTCTCTCCGATTCTACCCCGAACCTCCTCATTCCTTACCTTACAAGACCACCTAATTTTCAACATTCGTCTGTAGCACCACGTCTGAAATGTTTTGATTTTCTTCTGTTCCGGTTTTCGCACAGTCCATGTTTCACTACCATACAATGCTGTGCTCCAAATGTACATTGTCAGAAGTTTCTTCCCCGGCGTATCTTCGACACTAGCGTCTTCTGTAGGACATGCCCTCTGTAATAAAAGAAAAGTGAGCGAATGGATCAACGATGAACTTGGACAAGCGTCATAGGACGTTCGCCCCGAGCAAATATAATGACCAATATCGAACAAAATTATATTAAAAAAAGGGGTTGCATCTTCGATTAGTAATCAAAACGTCCTCGGTCCCGGGTTCGAATACCGCCATCGATCGAATTTTGATTAATAATCAACATTGGCGGCCGAACACTTCCGGCATAAGAAGTCACCCTCATTCTGTCAGTGGCCTTGTCACAGAAGTCGTAGGAGTGGACAGAGGTTCAGAGCACGCTCTTGTCCTTGCGGTGGGAAACTACGCCTAAAGGCGGAAGAACCAGCAGTGATCAACGTCATGAAGAGGCAGAAGGCATTGAAAACCACTGCATTAATGGCACATAACGTGTAACCACAGGAAATGTCACGTGTAACTGAAAAAGTGTCATGACAATCTCTCCGTCGACAAAAATTTTTTTGGTATAGCGCCCCATTCGGATCTCCTGGAGAGGCTGCAAAGGGGAGACGACCATGAGAAAAATACCGGATAACCAGCGTAACTTCTCTTGGCCAGGAATGCCCTTTTTGCCAGTGCTAGTCTGCTTTTTGGTGTCCTCCTTGCTCCGTCCATCAATGGTTATTTCTCTGCCTATGTAGTAGGATTCCTTAACTTCATCTGTTTCGTGTCCATCAATCCTGATGTAAAGTTTCTCACTGTTCTCATTTCTGCTACTTTCCATTACTTTCGTCTTCCTTCTATTTAATTTCAATCCAAATTATGTATTCACTAGGTTGTTCATTCTATTTAGCACATCACTTTACAATTCATAACATTCACTCGCGATAGCAATGTCATCAACGAATCTTATCATTGATAACCTTTCACCTTGAATTTTAATTCCACTTCTGAAGCCTTCTTTTATTTCGATCATTGCTTCTTTGATGTACAGATTGAACAGTAAGGGCGAAGGACTACATCTCTGTCTTAAACCCTTTTTATCCGAGCACTTCATTCTTTGTCGTCCACTGAAACTTGAAACTTCCTGGCAGATTAAAACTGAGAAGTGTCGGACCGAGACTCGAACACGGGACCTTTGACTTCGTAGGCAAGTGCTCTATCAACTGAGCTACTCAAGCACGAATCACGTCCCGTCCTTACTTCTGCCAGTACCTCGTCTCCTACCTTCCAAACTATACAGAAACTCTCCTGCGAAACTTGCAGAACTAGCACTCCTGAAAGAAAGGATATTGTGGAGACATGACTTAGCCACAGCCTTGGGGATGTTTCCAGAATGAGATTTTCACTCTGCAGTGGAGTGTACGCTGATATGAAGCTTCCTGGCAGATTAAAACTGTGTGCCGGACCGAGACTCGAACTCGGGACTTTTGCCTTCACGGGCAAGTGCTCTAACAACTGAGCTACCCAAGCTGTTATCATTCCCTCTTGGCTCCTGTACATATTATATATTATCTGTTTCTTCCTATAGCATACCACTATTTTTCTCAGAATTTCGAACGTCTTGCACCATTTTACATTGTGGAACGCTTTTTCCAGGTCGACAAATCGTGTCTTGATTTTTCAGTAGTCTTACTTCCATTATCAACCGCAACGTTAGAGTTACCTCTCTCGTGTCTTTCCCATTCCTAAAGCCAAACTGATCATCATCTAACACGTCCTCATTTTTCCATTTTTTGTATCCCGCCTGGAAGGCGGCGCGTGGATAGGAGCAGGAGCACGAACAGGTAATACACGTCGGTACTGCAAGAAAGTAAAAGTGGTTTATGTTGTAACTACGACTGGGATGGTCGTGGGGATGTAATGACTGAAAGCGCGGCGGGAATCGCGGAGAGGCCTATGAGAGGACGGACACGACCAACGAAGGACAGAACGAACAACAAGATCGAACAGCGAAGTCACAAGGAAACCTAACAAACACGTCCACTCGTACACAGAACAAGAAAGTGAGTAAGCTGTCTAACGAGAGGCGATGTGTCCATGGACGTACGTGAGATTAGACTGGCGGGATGAGCGAGAGGCAGGCGCTTAAATAGTCTATCGGGGGCGCCGCTATTGGCCGCTGGTACCACGTGTTCCACTGTGGCGCCCTCACACTAAAAGCGGGCCAGGAGGCGCGTGCCGCCACAGCTTATGGCGCGATGGTGCAGAGACCTCCAGGGGTCTTCGACGTCCATGACGTCTGTCAGGCTCTTCGACGTCCATGACGTTTGGTGGGGATTCAGTTTCCGCGGCGTGCTGTACCAGAGTTTACTGGTGCAAGAAAAGTAATACATAACTTTGCACTGAGGTGCAAAGCCTTAGACCCGTCGTAAGTGAAGCGAAGCTGAAGTGAAGTGTCCCGGCCGTCTGCTCTTGCTCAAATGGGCAGACTCTACAGCGGGGCTCGAAGAGCTGACTGTGCCTGCTAGAGGGCGCTGTCGTCGTTGTCTGTCGAAGTGCCAACTTAACTGGCAATTAAGCCGTGGCATCGTTGCTATCGATACCACATCACTTCCCCCTGAAATGACGCACCATCGTTGAGTATGGCTTCCGACGGCGAGTGGTGGGACCCAGGGGGGGGGGGGGGGGGGCGGGCGTAGCTGAGAGGGTGGACAGCGGAACTGCTGGGGCATGCTGTGCACCCGCGACCTCAAATTGCTCGCGAGGGGCGAGGAAACCGCCCCGTGGAAAACCTGCCCAGGCCGCGCACCGCCACTGGCTATGATCGGATGAGAAGGTGGAGCAATGACCTCCATGTTCGGCGACGGCGGCGGCGGCGGCGGCGGCGGCGTTACGGCAGCCTCAGCGTCCATCGGTTCCGGCACCGCGGAGAAACACGGCGGCGGCGGCGCCGTCAGTGGAGTCGGTGGAGTCGTGGGCTGAGGCACCGGAAGCCGCGAAGCCTGCAATTCTGCCGGAAAACAACCAGCGGAAGAAAACCGAGGACGCCACAGACTATTCTGGTGTCGCTTGACAGTGCCGGAGGGACTAGACAAATGCGCGGCCATGTCGGCGAAGAATGCGCCCCTGCTCCCAGCGCTGCCTGCGAGAGAAAACGCGATAGAACACCAAATCATTCCTCGCCAAGCCAGAACGAGGCGAAGCAACGGGAGCGCACGGCGGCGGGTGCAATAGCTGCAGGAGCGAACGGTGGGCGCGACCGTGTAGCAATTCCGCTGGGGAACGGGTGCCGCGCGGCTGGGAGCGATATGAAGCAAGGAAAGTCCAGAGCTCGCAGTCGCGAACGTACGTGGCGCGCAACTTGCTCATCTGCGACTTAAACATATGCACAAAGCGTTCAGCCTCACCGTTCGACTGGAGGTGAAACGGGACTGACGTCAGATGGCGAATGCCATTAGCAGCACAGAACGCTTCGATCTCTGGGGACACGAATTGGGGGCCATTGTCGGAGGCAATAAATTCAGGAAGGCCCTCAATGCAGACAATAGACCACAAAGCCCGAATGGTACTGGCAGATGTAGTAGAAGACATAGGTACAACAAAAGGAAAGTTGCTGCACGCATCAAGAACGATTAACTAGCGGGTGCCCCAGAACGGACCTGCAAAATCAACATGAATGCGCTGCCAAGGCGCAGTAGAAGTTGGCCACGCAAAGAAGCGCTGGCGGGAAGCAGATTGATGTTCCGCGCAAGAGCGACAGTTAGAAACAAATTCTCAATTTGTTTATCAATGCCAACCCAAGTGCAGCGACGACGCGCTTATTGCTTTGTCCGCACTATACCCTAAACATCAGGGTGCAGCAATCTGAGGATTTCCGACTGCAACGAACCAAGTACAACCCCACGAGACTGATCATTGTGAGTTCGTAAGAAGATAACACCGTGGTGTACAGACAAGTTGTGACATTGCGCAAAACAACGTCGAACAAGTGGATTACGAATCTGTGTAGCAGATGGAGGCCATTGAGTACGAATATACTGCAAGAGAATCTGCAAAGAAGCGTCGGCGACGAAAATCCACCGGAAAACCATCAGCTAATTCCTTATCTTGCGAATCAATAATGCAGGACAGTTCGGAAGAATCAAACACGAGACAAAGCATCAACATTTCCATGCTGGACCGTAGGCCGAAACAAGATTTCATTAATTAAAACTTCCGAGCTGAATTGCCGTGGTCCATATATAAAACTTCTTCTCCTTCCTGACGTTTCATTGCCGGCTGCGGGCAACATCTTCTGAGGTGGGTCGCCGACTCACCTCAGAAGATGTTGCCCGCAGCCGGCAACGGAACGTCAGGAAGGAGAAGAAGTTTTATATATGGACCACGGCAATTCAGCCGGGAAGTTTTAATTAATGAAGACGCCGGCCGTGAAAGCTTACATGCTATGACGAAACAAGATTTCGTAGTTGTAGCTAGACAAAAACAAAGACCAAAGTTGCAACTTTTGTGCAGTATGAGCCGGAACTAGCTTTGACAGGTGGAACTACGATGTCAAAGGCTTATGGTCGGTAACCAAATAGAACTTGCGACAGTACAAAAAACCATGAAACTCTCACTCCATATACAATAGCGAAAGCTTCTTTCTCGATTTGAGAATAGTTTTGCTGGGCAGAATTGACCAACTGAGACGCAAAAGCAATTGGATGATCGACATAGTCAAAGTGGTGCGAACCAAGCGAGGTGGCGCAGTGGTTAGACACTGGACTCGCATTCGGGAGGACGACGGTTCAATCCCGCGTCCGGCCATCCTGATTTAGGTTTTCCGTGATGTCCCTAAATCGCTCCAGGCAAATGCCGGGATGGTTCCTTTCAAACGGCAAGGCTGACTTCCTTCCCCGTCCTTCCCTAATCCGATGAGACCGATGACCTCGCTGTCTGGTCTCCTTCCCCAAAACAACCAATGTGGTGCGAGAGAACCGCACCGATGCCGTGAGAAGATGCATCGACAGCCAAAACAACTGGTTTGTATGGATCGAAAGGAATCAAACAGCGATCACTCAACAAAGCTCATTTGAGCTTGTAGAAAGCAGCGTCACATTCCGAAGACCAAACGAAAGGAACGTTCTTACGTCGAAGGCGATGCAAAGAGGCTGCGCTTCATTTGGTAAAAACCGAATATAATATGTAATTTTGCCCTACACAGACTGAAGTTCTTGTAAGTTCCTGGGAGCTGGCAAGTCTCTTATCGCACTGAGATGTGACGGTAAGGGGTGGATACCGTGTCCGTTAATCATATGTCCTAAATACTGAATCTCAGTTAGAAAAACTTGCACTTGTCTCTGTTACACTTTAGTCCTGCCTGCAACAGTACAGTAAATAAGACACGCAAATTCTGCAGATGTTCGTCAGAGGTGTGACCTGATACAATTATATCGTCCAGATAATTGTAACAAGCAGGGACAGTGGCACAAGATTGCTGCAAGTAAGACAGAAAAAAGCAGGAGCCGAAGCACAACCGAACGGAAGGCGGCGAAACTTGAACAATCCAGGGTGGGTGTGGATCACAAAATAGCGCTGCGACTGTTCGTAGAGCGGAATCTGAGAGTATGCGTCCCGCATGTCAATCGTGGAAAAGAATTTTCCCGCACCAAGCTTATCAAAAATGTCTTCACGACGCGCTAAGGGAAAAGTAACTACCACCGTCTGGGGATTGACGGTAGACTTAAAGTCAGCACAAATACGGAGACGACCGTTTGGTTCCTTCACACACACTATAGGCGAAACCCATGGCGAAGTAGAAACAGGTTCAATGACACCACTGTCTTGCAAATGCGTAAGTTCAGCAGCTACGGCGTTGCGCAGTGCGTGCGGTACCGGGCGTGCGCGCAGGAAAAGAGACATGGCGTTGTCTTTAACTGCAACATGCGCTGAAAAAGTCCGTGGCACAACCAAGTCCATCAGGAAAGGGTTCAGCAAAATCATCGCATAGTGCGGCAACACTGTCTGTGTGGTCACTAGCGCTGATGCAAAGTACACTGTCCTGAATTGCGAGGCCAAATGCGTCCATGCCAAAGCCGCGCGCGATTAGCCGAGCGGTCTGAGGAGCTGCAGCCTTGGACTGTGCGGCTGATTCCGGAGGAGGTTCGAGTCCTCCCTCGGGCATGGGTGTATGTTTTTGTCGTTAGGATAATTTAGGTTAAGTAGTGTGTAAGCTTAGGGACTGATGACCTTAGCAGTTGAGTCCCATAAGATTACACACACATTTGTCCATACCAAAAATGTTCGTAGCATCACTAGTGCGGAGCACTTGGAAAGACACTGTACGGGTCGTTGCGCCATAGGTGGCTTGCAAACTACACACGCCGAGCACTGAGATTTTCTGTCCAGTAAACGCAGTCAGCGTGGAATGCGAACGACGAAGTGGGGGCGAACCAAGCAAGTCATGCGTAGATTTATTGAGTAAGGAAACTGACACACTAGTGTCCAGCTGCATGCGAACAAAACGTCCACAAATGTGAAAAGTCACAAAAATTTTCTTCGCATAGCGCTGAATGCGAGAGAGCCGGCCGGTATGGCTGTGCGGTTCTTGGCGCTTCAGTCTGGAACCGCGTGACCACCACGGTCGCAGGTTCGAATCCTGCCTCGGGCATGGACGTGTGTGATGTCCTTCGGTTAGTTAGGTTTAAGTAGTTCGAAGTTCTATGGGACTGATGACCACAGATGTTAAGTCCCATAGTGCTCAGAGCCATTTGAACCATTTTTCAATGCGAGAGGAAGTGTCTGGCAAAACTTGATTCACACGACGAGCTGTCGAAGCACGGAAGCAGAAGGCTTTGAATAAATGGCATTAACGTCCATAGGCGGATGTGAATCAAGATCATGGAGGTTGCCGTTGCGGTGTCGCCCCCGGAAGTCACGCGAACGGAAGACAAGTTGTGAATTAGTGTTTCTCCTACTACACACGGCTTGTACATGTCCCTTGTTATTAGAAAAATAACACTATGCTTGACGGCATGGGCAACTGTCCCGTGGGTAGGCACGGAAACAGTTCGGACATGATTTCAGTTTCTTAGAGGGTGCCTACTTTGAACCATGTTTACGTGCGCGTGAGCGGCGCGGCGTGGCTGGCTTGGAGGGCACGTGTTGTGTCGCGCTAACGGTACACACACCCGGGGTCACGTCGAACGCGGAAATTGCCATGTCTAATGTGTCTTGTCTGTGTAGCAAGTCCACTACTTCCTGCAAAGGACAGGTTTTTAAGTTTGAGGATTTGTTCGCGGATGCAGTGATCCGCCACATTCAGCGCAATAGCGTCTCTAATCATTATATCCACATAGGATCGTCCACACGAGCAATTAAAGTCACAATCACAAGTTAGTCCCTGAAGGTCAGCTGACCAAGATTTATCCGACTAAGTAGGACCACGCCGGAGGCGAAAGAATTTGTAGCGCGCAGCTGCCACGTTCACACTATCACGGAAGTGGGAGTTCGAAACATCAATCACTTAGTCGTAATTTTTAGTTTCTGGGTGGGTGGTGGGAAACTACTTAACGAGCACACGGTACAACACAACACCCGCGTTGGCAATGAAAAAGGCAAGTCACTCTGTACCTGGTATGTTGCATGCTGCGATGTGTGCCTCGAGCTGGGCGATGTATTCTGGCCAGTGTTCCACGTCAGCATTGAAGGCACAAAATGGCGGCTCCGTCGACGACGGCGTCGGTACAGGTGGTGGCGTCGGAGGCGCCGAAGTAGCTGCAGTTTGCAGGGTGACCAGACCATTTATGGCAGCAAGCAGCTGCGTCATTTGCTGAGCCTGAAAACGTACAAGATCGGACAGTGTTCCTGTGACGAAGCCATGGTGTACACAAATTGTGGCATCGATAGCGACGATGCCACAACGTAGGTGCGCTCTGCTAGGTTGGCACTACAAGAGACACCGACGACAGCGCCCTCTAGCCGGTGCTGTCGAGATCTACGAGCTCCGCGACTGCTTCAGTCCATTTCATCAGGTGCAGAGCCAGGACACTTCGCATCAACTTCGCACCACCTTGCAAGTTATGTAATATGTTTATCCACTAGTAACGCTGCTTAAACCGTATTTGCAGTACCAAGAGATTGGAACCTTTTCCTGTTTCTGTTCCTTACCTACGCGCCGCCTCGCAGGTTGGATACAAAACAAATGAAAGTCGTATACTGAGGCTGGCACGAAAAGAAAGCAGTACCGAGTAAAAAAGGAAATGATAGGGGAAACCTCGTCGCCAACTTTTGTATCCCGCCTGGAATGCGGCGAGTGGGTAGGAGCAGGAGCAGGAAAAGGTAATACACGTCGGTACTGCAAGAAAGTAAAAGTGGTTTGCTGGTGGAAGAAGAGTAATACATAACTTTGCACTGAGGTGCGAAGCCTTAGGCCCGTCGTAAGTGAAGCGAAACTGCAGCGAAGTGTCCTGGCCGTCTGCTCTTGATCTGCAAATACGGTTTAAGCAGCGTTACTAGTGGATAAACATATTACATAACTTGCAAGGTGGTGCGAAGTTGATGCGAAGTGTCCTGGCTCTGCATCTGATGAATTTGGGTTCGTAGAGCTGACTGCGCCTGCTATAGGGCGCTGTTGTCGTTGTCTGTCGTAGTGCCAACTTAACTGGCAACCAAGCCGTGGCATCGTTGCTATCGATAGCACACCATTCATCTGTATATTATTGTTGTCAGAAGCTTGAATGCATGAGTTGTTAAGCTGATCATGCGATAATTCTGTCACTTCTCAGTTCTTGCAGTCTTCGGAACTGTGTGGAGGACATTTTCTCGACAGTCAGATGGTATGTACCCAGACTCAAACATTCTACACACCAACGTAAATAGTCATTTCTTACCACTTCCGCGAATGGTTTTAGAAATTCTGATGGAATGTTCTCAATCCCTTCTGCCTTATTTGATCTTAAGTCTTCCAAAGCTCTCTTAAATTCTGATTCTAATACTGGATCCTCTATCTCTTATAAATCAACTCCTGTTTCTTCATCTATCACATCAGACAAGTCTTCGTCCTCGTAGAGGCCTTCAATATACTCTTTCCACCTATCCGCTCTCTGGTCTGCATTTAACAGTGGAACTGCCGTCGCACTCTTAATGTTATCACCCTTGCTTGTAATGCCAACGAACGCTGTTTTGGCTTTCCTATTGCTGAGACAGTCCTTCCGATAACCATTTCTTTTTCGCTTTCTTTACGTTTTCATGCAGGCATTTCGCCTTAGCTTCCCTGCGCTTCCTATTTACTTGATTCCTCAGCGACTTGTATTTCTGTGTTGCTGAATCCCTTCCTTCTTTCATCGATCAACTGAAGTATTTCTTGTGCTACCCATTGTTGCTCTGCTGTTACTGTCTTTGCACCTACGCTTTTCTTTTCAATTTCTGTGGTTGAGTTTTTCAGAGATGTCCTTTCAACTAAACTGCCTGCTGAGTTATTCCTGATTGCTGTACCCCTAGCCTTAGAGAACTTCAAGCAAATCTATTTGTGCCGTGTGCTCCTGCGATTTGATTGTTCCGGTGTAGTGTGTTCGATCTCTTTCGAATTGCTTTGCGGTGCGCGGGTTGGTCCGCCCTCTGGGATTCCGTGCGGGAAGCCGAAAGGAAGTCTCGGCCAGAGAGAGAGAGAGAGAGAGAGAGAGAGAGAGAGAGAGACGAGCGGGCCTGGGCTGAGCGACGCTGGAAGACCGCGGAAGTCGCGTCGGCAAGTGGTGTGAGTGTGGCAGTTGCATTGGGGCCGGCGGAGCATCGGAACTGGAGGTGCTGCAGTGACTCGCTATCGTTCGTTCTGTTTACGAGTTCAACATTTCTCACGCTGTGTCTACGGGCTGGTATTATTCTGGCCATTACCTTATTAGCGGCATTTGGATTAATATTGTTAAGGGTGAGCTGTTAGTTTGGTGCATCTTCATATGGAGGAGTTACAGCGAGACTTCTTTCCGTCGTATTCTGGCTTGAGCTGCTCAGCAGAGAGTGTTCCCACGTCGCGTGTCGACATACTGACTTGCGCCCTGGTTGATTTACGTATGAATTGGAGTGCCTATATGGGCGTGTTTGCTTAAATTCTTGATGAAGTGCTTCACAATACTCTTACTTGAGTGTCTTTAAATTGCATTTCAGTTCGTTACTGAACTTATGTCAGTTAAGGTTCAAATGGTTCTGAGCACTATGCGACTTAACTTCGGAGGTCATCAGTCGCCTAGAACATAGAACTAATTAAACCTAACTAACCTAAGGACATCACACACATCCATGCCCGAGGCAGGATTCGAACCTGCGACCGTAGCTGTCAGTTAAGGGACGCGCAAATTGTCACGCTAGTCAAGTAAAGTTTAAGTCTACTGTGACACCACTGTTCACCTGTTAGATTAAAGTGGGTTGTAAGCGCCGTGTGTGTTTGGTTTTTTGTCCTTTCCTCTTACTCACTACTGTTGAGTGTTAAACTGTTTTGGAAACCCATTTGATGACATTTCATGCTGTTGTTTTAAAAAGAGTTTTGTGGGTACTGTTGTTAACGGCTCCTGTTGCAACGGGGTTTCTGGCCCACACATCTATCGCACGCCAGGGGTTTAGTGCCAACCGCCAGCAGTGCAGTAACTTGCTATCAGTCCTTTTCGAATCACCGTCTGGCCTACGACTATTGATGGATTTCTGCGGTAAAATTCAAATCGAGGCACTGTCTTGTTAACTTGTCTGAACTGAATGTCTTTGCCTTGTAAAACAGTTCATTACTGATTCTGAGTAATTTAATCAGTGGTAGGGCACTCGTTATTCTGGACCAGACTGTGCTTGGCATTAATTGCATTGTCTTGGTAAATCGGTGTGCTACCTAAGATTACAACGCAAGCGCCATTGTGGGTAATATTTATTATTTAACTATATGAGTTGGCTCAGTGAATCATTGTGGCACACAAGGTCACGTAAGACAGTGCTGTAGTGGGCAGATATTGCTATACCTCTGTGATATTATTTCCTGTAAGCCAGTGCGCCCATTGGGTTATGTAAGGCTTAAATACAGTGACCAGTTTGGTAATTTTCTGTGTTTCGTAATAACATTTTATAAGCATTACAATTTTGGGAAAGGTTTAAATCTCATATTTTCAGATTGTTTGATGTTAGATAACTTGTTGATGATCTCTGTTAAATCAGCTGATGTACATTTAAATTGAACAAGTTATATGTCAATATGTTGTTAGCAGTACTTTGAATGACTTTTCTTGCGCATTAAATTAAAATTTATATTCTATCCTCAATTTGTTGTTCAGCCGTCCATTCCAGCAGCCCCTGTATCCTGCTCCCAACCATATTACTATTCTTTCCTTAGAACTTACGTATCTCACTTCTTTGTGTATTGATTCTTCCTGATGAATGTCTTAAACTTCAGCCTACTCTTCATCACTACTGCATTGTCCGCCCCCGGTAGCTGAATGGTCAGCATAAAGGATTGTCAATCCTCTGGGCCCGGGTTCGGTTCCCGGCTGGGTCGGAGAATTTTCTCCGCAAAGGGACCGGGTTTGTACTGTCTCCATCATCATCCTATCATCCTCATCACCTATAGGTTGCCGAAGTGGCGTCAAGTTGAAAGACCATCACCTGGGGAACGGTCTGGCCTAGTCATACGATAAAATAAAAAATTAAAACTACTGCGTTGTCATCTGAGTCTATATCTGCTCCTGGGTACGCCTTGCAATCCCGTATCTCATTTCGGGATCTCCGTCTGAGCATGATGTAATCTAACTGAATTCTTCCCGTGTCGTCCGGCCTTTTCCAAGTACACCTCTTCCTCTTGTGATTCTTGCACGGAATATTTGCTGTTAATAGCTGAAATTTATTATACAACTCAGTCTTTCTCCTCTCTCAGTCCTTGCTCAAAGCCTATATTCTTCTACTCCTTCCCCTATAACTACATTCCAGTCCTCCGTGACTATCAGATTTTCATCTCCCTTTACGTCCTGTATTATCCTTTCAATATCCTCATATACTGTCTCTATCTGTTCATCTTCAGCTTGCGACGTCGGCATGTATACCTAAAAGAACATTGTCGGTGTTGGTTTGCTGTCGATTCTGATAGGAACAACCCTCTCACTGAACTGTTCACAGTAACACATTCTCTGAGCTACTTTCCCATAAGGAATCCTACTCGCGTTACACCATTTTCTGCTGCTGCTGATATTCCCCTATACTCATCTAACCAGAAATCCTTCTCTTCTTTCCATTTCACTCCACTGACCGCTGCTATACCTAGATTGAGCCTTTGCATTTCCCTTTTCAGATTATCTGGCTTCCATACTCAATGCCTTGTGCATCTTCATGACATTGATCACTGCTGATTCTTCCGCCTTTAGGCGCAGTTTCCCACCGCAAGGACAGGAGCGTGCTCTGAAACTCTGTCCGCTCCTCCGCCTTCTGTGACAAGGTCATTGAAAGAATTAGGGTGACTTCTTACGCCGGAAGTGTTCGGCCGCCAATGTTTATTATTAATCAAAATTCGAGCGGCGGCGGTATTCGAACCCGGGACCGAGGATGTTTTGATTACTAATCAAAGAACGCTACCCCCTTTTTTAATATAATTTTGTTCTTTATTGGTCGTTATATTTGCTAGGGGCGAACGTCCTATGACGTTTGTTCAAGTTCATCGTTGATCCATTCACTCAGTTTTCTTTTATTACTGAGGGCATGTATACCTCTGATCGAACACGCTGAGCTGCAGTACCGGCTAACCCCTAGATCATAGTAAATTATATTTATTACTAAACATAGGTTTGTATCCCTTTCTTATTACTACTTTATTTCGAGTTCCTCTTCTAGTCCTTTTGAGGTCTACGAGGGACGTTTAGTAAGTAATGCAATACATTTTTTCTCGGCCAGTTTCGGTTGAAAAAAATGAGAAATATTTTGTGCGATATCGTGACATATTGTCTCTTCAGCCTCTATAGTGTAATGAAGTTGTTTGGCAGCGGCGCTATTTGTAGTCTTCAGAATGGCATCTGTAATCGAGGTGCCTTCCAAGCAGAGAGCGGTCATTGAGTTTGGTTTGGCGGAAAACCAGAGTACTGCAGATATTCATAGGCGCTGCAGAACGTTAGCGGAGACCTGACAGTGAACAAAAGCACAGTGAGTCGTTGAACGAGTCGTGTGTCAGCATCGCAACAAGGTAGCCAATCCTGCCGAATCTCTAGCGTGCCGGCCTGCAACATACAGCCGTAACTCCTGCAGTGTTGGAACGTGTGGACACTTTCATTCCTGCTAATCGTTGTAACACAGTCAAACACCTCACTACACAACACGATGTCGCTGATGGTCGTGCTGTCACATTCGCCACCACCTGGGGTACTCAAAGATGTGTGTGCTTTAGAGGTGGGGGATCCGCTCCTGAACTAATTCATAGAGTTGAATCTTTCAAAGGAGTGAACAATCAGTGATTCAGAAAAAAAGAACGGTAGCTCCAAACATTTCCCACAGCAGAGAGAGAGAGAGTCGGAGTCGGAGCAGACCAGTGGGGCCTCTGCTGGTCAGAGCACACTGCACGCCACACAACACAGCCAGCGCTGGCCTCTACCCTGCTTCTGCCTTGGCTGCCTGCATTGTGCAGTGCCCCATTGGATTTTGTGTTTCACATATGCCGTGCCCTCTCTGTGCTTCCTCTGCCGCGTACAGTGTCTGGCGCACCTTAACTTAGCATAGCACTCCGTCGGCGATCGTTTCAGCCACACGTCCTGCCCTCTGGGCATTTGATGCGAGCAACAGGACAGAGAGCCTCCTAGCGGAGAACATAAGAACTACTTGCAACAACCTGCTCGCAAGAGAACGGACGATTTGTCTCCGAGCGGGTGAGTGGTGGCCGTTCACCGTTCCCCCCACCCTCGGAACTCGCCCGCTCAATGCTCACCCCACCGCTCTCGACTCTAGCCAGAGCGTTAAGCAAAGCAACTCAGGTGTCACTCTGTTCTCTGCGGTCTTAGCTCACGCAGTAATACAGCTCGCAGCTCGACCTGCTTGACTCAGCGCCTCTGCATCGGAGTTCGTCTCTACTGGATATTGTTCTTCGTAGTAATACCGTTATGTTTATTACATAATTATGTTATGTATACATCATTTGTTTTTATTTTATTTTTATTTGTTTGAACTGATCAGATTAGGTTGCTGACGGCTCCTCTTACTATAGGATTTTTTTATTATGTTCACTCGAATTTACACTTTAATTACGAGCAAACCGATAAACGTATAGCAAAAGTGATACACCAATATTTTCCTTGTTTTATTCTGTGGAAGGCTATATGCAGCACTTTGGTCTTACAGTCAAATTTGTATATTTTTTTCTTATTGTAGTACGGATTTTGCGATTTTAGGCGTCTTCGAAAGGAAATGTTCACTTTAAAAATATATGGCTTGCGATGTATTTGTACGAGGTTAATGAAATTTTAATACATTATAGCCAAATATATTGTTAATGTAAATCTCAAGTTACAACATTTTACGATCACCCAAAAAACCATGATAGTGCAAAATAAATCAATAATCAAAAACTTTGTCATATCGTGGAAATTTCAATAAACAATACAAAATTCTTACTCAATATCTGTGTTCCTTCAAAATAGGATGAAATAAGATCAAAATACAGGTATAGTACTGGAATAAACCAAGTTTAAAGGGCAATGTGCCTTCCATTTATTTTCTGTTGTGAATGAGTGGTGAGTCATGAAAAAGAGCTAGTTCATTTCAGGGAGTGAACAGTTCTGATCCGATCTCTGAAAAGAACAGTTTTGCCCATCTCTAGTGTGCTTGTGACGTCGCAAATTACTACGGGATAACATTTATTCAGTAAGATATGTAGATGTGGAACCGGTGACTGTGAGTAAACTGCAGGAAGAGGCCTCAGCTATGAGTCACCGCGCAACTGATGCTATGTGGTCGTACGAACGGGCTACCGTGTCACCTAGTACGACCGTATATTCATACCCCTTACGAATCTAAATAAATCATAGTAAATATTAATATATTACTTACAAACTTGGTAGGCTACTTTTTGTTGTTCAGTAGAAGATCTCATAAAAATTACAGCTTTCTAACTATTATCGTTCCGGAGATCGAGAAAATTACCTAAAACGATAAAACTGACACTTAAGGTGTAAAATTCAGTTAGGAACAATAACCGTTTCTCTTTTGTTATCAATATAAATCATAACCAAAGATCTCAATGTGTAGAAACATTTAACTGGGATTCTGTATTTTCTAAAACTTCAGTTATTTCGCATTTCGTAGTACGAAATTCATGAAAAATATTTGTTTATTATGTTGTTGAGGGAATAAATGGAAATTAATGAGAGTGTGTATGTGGGTTACAGGTAAAATTTGATATTACGTTCTGTAAAACATTACGCAATCGGATCGTGGGAAAGCTGTATTGTACCCACATTGCTGATGACGTATGTCAAGGTGTGATTGCTTTTGTAAGAAGGCAGCCAGAATACCAGTTTGAAGTGTAATCGATTTCCAAATTAATTTCAAGATTATTTTTCTTTTCGTTCTTTTTATTAAACATTGTATTAGTATCTGCATTTGGAATGACGTCAATGACTTTCTGTTTAGTGATTGGCTAAGGCAGAGAATGATAAAGAAGGATCATTCTAATTGGTCGGTCAGATTTATCAGCCAATCAGAATTAAGATGTTCCCGTGCACCGAAAGTTAGATATGCAGAGAGTGGGGAGGTATCAAATGGCTCTGAGCACTATGGGACTTAACATCTATGGTCATCAGTCCTCTAGAACTTAGAACTACTTAAACCTAACTAACCTAAGGACAGCACACAACACCCAGCCATCACGAGGCAGAGAAAATCCCTGACCCCGCCGGGAATCGAACCCGGGAACCCGGGCGTGGGAAGCGAGAACGCCACCGCACGACCACGAGATACGGGCTGGGGAGGCATCGAGAGAGTCATTCGCCAGCTATCGGACGCGAAAGGTCATGGTAAATGTGACGGTGCTCATTGTGTGTAAATTGAAGAAATATTGAGTTCTCGCGTTTAGTACGAGTCGTGACTAAAGCTGTCGCAGTTACGAATATTTCGGAGAAATTTTGAAATTTCTGGACTGTTTTGTTGGAAAGTTACTACCGGTGTGAACTTTCGGCCTTGTTAAAAATTCCACGTGGCATATTCTGTATTCAGTTATGGAGTATTTGGCGAGCACGTCTTTTATGCAAGACCACTGAATGAGAGCAAATGTAGAACTCACAGATAGTGGTGAATCAGAGACTGTGATATCGCAAACATGAACGGGTCGGAGTTGTGTAGATTACTGGCTGCTTTGTGTGTGAAATTTTTTGTTTGACTGGCAACTGAGAATTATGGAATAGTACCTCACTAAATGCGGATTTGATAGCCATAAACATGTGTTATTAAGCAATAAACATTACTGGTCTTAAAATTTTAGGACGCATATTTCATTCAAAAATATACCATATTTCCACCCGATATTTTCATAAATAGGAAACTTCAGGAACTGTTTCCACCACTAGAGTTACGCGGACTCTACTGGGTAGGTATTACGCGACGTTCCCTTCAACGATGCTTTTTCGCCGTCTAGTAAGTACCAACGATTACAGAGTAAAGGGACGTCGAGCGGAAGCCGTACTGAGGTAGGTGGACATTTAATGTGGACAGTACGACGAATGTTGGAGACATAAATATTTGAAACTGCCCCGCCGCACGCTGGGTTCCTCGCCGCCTAACACAGGACCATAAAGAACAACGAAGAACCACCTGTGCGGAGTTGTCTGCAATTTATGAAGCGATGGAACGTGGGCTCATCACCTCGCGCCGGAATCAAAACGGCAATGCTTGGAGTGGCGCCACAACACCTCTTATCTGAAGAAAAGCGTTAGAGTCCGAGTCAGTAACCGTTATGTTCCGAGGAGCCAAATGTTACATCATCGCCAGTAATGTTAAACGGGTGGTGGGTGGCCAGAGCGATCTGTCTCCGCAGGAATATGGACAGCCAAGGAAAAGATTAGTTGGTACATGTGCACTTAAAGGAATATAATTTACTCAACTTGTCCGAAAGAAATGGTAGACTGTTGACAACTTAAGGCAGGAGTGGGTAGCTGTAAGCAGTGGCCCGAACGGATGTGCGTCTTAGTGTACTGAATGTTTGCCAGTGGAGCTACCATCAGCTCGGTGTAACGTTCTGCATCAACTGGCCGCTGGAAGCAATCCTGAACTAGAAGAAGACTGGTGCCCAGGTTCCTATCATAACACCGTCCTGGCTGTCTCCATTGCTCGGCAGCCTGGAGGTGTCTGATTATTGGTAATGTTCACAGCAACACTTGCCATCCACCCACGAATGAAGTGTAGGGTCGAGGTCCTTCAGTCGGTACTGGCGATGCACTGTCCCAGGCAGCCGGAGGTGATACAAGCTGCATTATCCGGGCAGGTCACGAATCTCGGAACAAGGAGTCAGCGACAGGTCACACAATTTACACGTACGAAGTTCGCCATGAGCAAATATTAAGACCAATAACGAACAAAATTATATTTAAAGAAACGGGGCAGCGTCTTTGATTAGTAATCAGAACGTCCTCGGTCCTGGGTTCGAATAACGCTGCCGCTCGAATTTTGATTGATAAGAAAGGTCTGCAAAAAAAAAAAAAAAAAAAAAAAACTGACCTCACTAACCAAATGAGTGGACACGCCGACGCAACTTTTTTCAGAACTGTAGGAAAGAGATAGTTTTATTGGAGCTACTTCGATGCTAGCCATCTTGAGACAAACGTCGCTACGCTTTCGAGTGCGTTCAGGTCTCCCCCCATCCCCACCCCCTTACTCACTCTCTTTACACAACGAAAGACACCCACATACTTCTTATAAGTCGAAGTCACCACCCAATCAACCTTAACTGACCATATACAGGGTGTTACATAAAGGTACGGCCAAACTTTTAGGAAACATTCCTCACACACAAAGAAAGATGTTATGTGGACATGTGTCCGGAAACGCTTATTTTCCATGTTAGAGTTCATTTTATTACTTCTCTTAAAATCGCATTAATCATGGAATGGAAACACACAGCAACAGAACGTATCAGTGTGACTTCAAACACTTTGTTACAGGAAATGTCCAAAATGTCCTCCGTTAGCAACTATACATGCATCCACCCTCCGTCGCATGGAATCCCTGATACGCTGATGCAGCCCTGGAGAATGGCGTATTGTATCACAGCCGTCCACAATACGAGCACGAAGAGTCTCTACATTTGGTACCGGGGTTGCGTAGGCAAGAGATTTCAAATGCCCCCATAAATGAAAGTCAAGAGGGTTGAGGTCAGGAGAGCGTGGAGGCCATGGAATTGGTCCGCCTCTACCAATCCATCGGTCACAGAATCTGTTGTTGAGAAGCGTACGAACACTTCGACTGAAACGTGCTCCATTGAGCGTAGGTGGACGAAACTAAAATGAGCTCTAACACGGAAATTAAGCGTTTCCGCACACATGTCCACATAACATTTTTTCTTTATTTGTGTGTGAGGAATGTTTCCTCAAAGTTTAGCCGTACCTTTTTGTAACACACTGTATAGTAATTCACTGAGACATTCCTTCAGTCTAAAAGATTTCTGTACCCCACATCCACAGCCGAAGTAACCATCCATTTCAGTTCTATAGCCCAGAAAATAAATCCATTGGAAGCCCACAAACCCTGCGATGTAGTGACCTAAGCCGCACATTTCGCTGTCTGTCTCAATGCCCCAGTCACGTGCTCAACAGAAGAATGCCATTTAATTTTCAACAGTATCGAAACCTGGCCTACCGCTGCCTTACTCCCGGAGCACGAGTGCGGCTGTGGTGAGAAGAGGAACAGGAAGCGAGGCTTACGGCCGGAGGTTGCTCCAACAAAGCAGTCACCTTGTCAAACACCAACGAGTTTGCTGACAGCATTACTTGCGTTGAATTAGATTTGCGTTCTCAATTAGGAGTACTATGGCGTCCAGCGTTTGTCCAAAAAAGGGAGTCGAAAGGGAATTGCTCTACATTTCGTATCGTTTAAAGGGCGTTCAAAGTGCTTAATATGCCGTCGCATTCTTATGAGCCTGGTAAACGCTGATTGGACTGTACGATGCGCTTGTTATCTGACGAACGCCAGTGATTGCTACCCGAGCTGAAGGCGGCCATTAGGGGAAAAGCTAAGTTAAGGGCAAGGAGAGTGGTGACAAGATCTTTCACTGTCGACGTCACCAGTTATTTCAATTCATTCAATTCCTTAACGCAATGGAGGGGAGGAATCATTTGTCGACAGATAAGGCGGACAGATTGTTGCTATCAAACAAAGTACTCCTATGGAAAATCAATTTCACTTTGATGACTCAACAACTCAAGGCAGTCATTTGCGGACCACATATGATCGACTGCATTTCATTGTCTACTGCTCTCGGTTTTGGCTTCTAATGTACCTCATTAGTTTCAACTTAGCAGAGAGACGTACAGTGTAGCACCTAGCTCGACGACCTGTTTGTCCAGTCCAGGAATTTATAAGACGTTTGTAAATTGTTTACCTCAAGAGCAATATCCTCAACTGTACAGAGAAGCTGCTAAACTTATTTCAATGTTTGGTTCAAAATATGTCTGCGTACGTCTTTTTTCTGTTATGAAACAGAAGAAGTCCTACTAACAAATTTTAATCAGCGTAACTCCATGTGTTTGGCTACATTATCAACCATAAATCCATTTATATTGCATATTCTTAAATGGAAATGTGTATAAATGTATAACTTACACAACTTAATGTTAAATGAGAGTAGGTCTGTGTAAAGCTTTTTATAGTTCTGATTCTGTTCACCACATCAGCACTGTCTAACGTATTTTGTAATCTAGTGGTAGAAGTTTTTGCTTGGGCTTAAAAACAAAATGTTGAAAATAAACACCGCCGATAAAACTCGGCTTCTAAAAGCATGATGCAATATTTTCCTCCTACAAGTAATAGCACTGTATTTCAGTCACTTCTTCCTAAGTTTGCCGTGTGAGCAGCCTTCGGCGTATACGTAGCTACCTCAGCTGCAGTGGCTGGGGAAACCGGAGCGCTGGGCAGACTCGGCGGCGACCAGCCTCCTGACCACGCCTGCTTTAATCGCTCTACACACCGCCGACTTAAACTTCATTGCGCGGTAGCTGCGCAACACCTTCTTTCACAGAACCTGTCCTTTCTGCGCTAATTCCTTTCTCCTTAGGCTAACTACTTCAGTGGATGGACTGTAGCGTCCCGGTGGTTCCGGTCGCCTACGGTGGACTGGATGGCCGAGCGGTGACCTCTCCAGTTGGCAGGATGCTAGGAAATAGCTGTGGAAGCGTCAGAAACGCCAAAGAAACATTATTAATTCATAACACCTTCATTCCTGCCGAGTAAAATGTCGCTTGGTGATATCAACGACCTTCCCCGAGACCTCATTGACTCGTAGCGATGACACCAGATCTGGGCCGCGCAGTCTTCCTAGCGCAGCGCCGCGTGCTGTGACGTAGCGGAGGAATGCCCTTACTTTGGCCGCGCGTGGCTGGCGGCGCCCGGCTCGGAGGCCAGCTCGGCTGCGGATAGCAGGCTGCTGCACGTGGAGGCTCCGGGTTGGAGTCCCGACGCTGTCGGCACGAGAGGCGTTCTCGTAGTGCGGCGTGTACTCTATCTCACCCCGTCTTCTTCCCTGCTCCTCATAGTGGCTCGTCTGCGGTGCTGCAGTTCCCCAGCGTCGTCGGCTCACCCGGTTGTGACAGTGGATGCACAGGGCCTAGGCCCTGCACGATCTCGACGACGGCTCACTGATGTGGTCAGCATTGGCGGCGAGGGAGTCTGCCGCGATGTCTGCTAATCCTGGGTTGATGATGGACAGTGGCAGCAGAGAGGACCAGAGCTGGTACTGTCCCCTCATGTCTGCTGCTGTATGGGCCGCCCTTAACATGTAGATCACTGAGCTGAGCGCTATGCAGCGACCCAGTACACTGCGAGTGCGAGTGCCTTGTTGCTATCAAAGCTGGCGTATTTAAAGGAAGCACGAGCGACGTCCTGACGTCATGCTCGTTTGTAATGACCGCATTCGTTCCACTTACACTGCTGATTCATCTGTCATACTCGCCCCTTAGGTGTTCTTGTGACAGAGTTACGTGTTGTTGCGGCAGACTTACGCGAAGTTGCGAAATGCAGTACATCTGACGCTATACCTCTGTCTTGCACTCTACGAAACTCTCCGTCTAACACAAACCCGCGTGCTAAGCAATTCTCTCTCGCCTGTTGTGTGTAACCAGGCCATTGCCCCTGCGTGACGACACATTCCGATATAGGTACAATCCTCTTAGCTCTTGTCTCTGGCTCTCGGCATAGGCAACGAAACTTTGACAATATTCCGCGTTTCCAACTCTTTACTATTCCGCGACACTACAGGACAAACAAATGGAAACACGGAACGACTGGAGAACGTCATCTGCTATGATGTGGAGTGACATGCTGACGAGGTGGTTTACGCTATAGATGTAATTTTCGCGGTTAGAGTGTGGTACAAATTTTACACTTCACGAAAACACTAATTTCAGAAAAATAGGAACACATTTTAAAGCATTATGTACTGCTTACTGTATAGGAACAGTCAAGGGACTATGACTCTGTCACCATGACAATAACCCTATTATAAATCAGCACCTGTAATGAAATAGTTTGTAGACTGTAACACTCCTGAAGTGGATTGTTCTCCCCAAAGTACAAACCTGAACCAAATGGAACATCTTCTGGATGAGTTTAAACGTTGACTTCGGCCCAAATCCCAAACATCACTGTCTTCTCTGGCGTCGCCTCTTGAGGAAAAATGAGCTTCCATTCCTGCACTGAAATTCAGACATCTCATCGAAAGTGTCCGCAGTATAGCTGAAGCCATCATAAAGGCGAAGGCTGCACACACCCCATGTTAACGTCTACTGAGAGGTGTCCGATTATACATTGTATCAAATAGTGTACTTCAAGGTAAATATTCATAATTACTCTGTAAAAAAATGAGCACTAGCAGCTTGCGTGTGATTTCCTTCACATATCACCGCACTTTAGCTCTTCCACTCGTCTACCTTGCTACTGATTTCACGTGACTGCCCATTTCATTTCGCTTCTACATCTACATCTACATGGACATACATACTCCGCAATTCACCATACGGTGCGTAGCGGAGGGTACCTGGTACCACAACTACCATCTTCTCTCCCTGTTCCACTCCCAACGAGAACGAGGGAAAAATGACTGCCTATATTCCTCTGTACGAGCCCTAACCTATCTTATCTTTGTGGTCTTTCCGCGAAATATAAGTTGGCGGCAGTAAAATTGTACTCCAGTCAGCCTCAAATACTGGTTCTCTACATTTCCTCAGTAGCGATTCACGAAAAGAACGCCTCCTTTCCTCTAGAGGCTCCCACCCGAGTTCCTGAAGCATTTCCATAACACTCGCGTGATGATCAAACCTACCAGTAACAAATCTAGCAGCCCGCCTCTGAATTGCTTCTATGTCCTCCCTCAATCCGACCTGATAGGGATTCCAAACGCTCAAACAGTACTCTAGAATAGGTCGTATTAGTGTTTTATAAGCGGCCTCCTTTACAGATAAACCACATCATCCCAAAATTCTACCAATGAACCGAAGACACCTATCCGCCTTCCCCACAACTGCCATGACATGCTTGTCCCACTTCATATCGCTCTGCAATGTTACGCCCAAATATTTAATCGACGTGACTGAGTCAAGCGCTACACTACCAATGGAGTATTCAAAAATTACGGGATTCTTTTTCCTATTCATCTGCATTAATTTACATTTATCTATATTTAAAGTTAGCTGCCATCTTTACACCAAATCACAGATCCTGGCCAAGTCATCTTGTACTCTCCTACAGTCACTAAACGTTGACACCACAGCATCATCAGCAAACAACCGCGCATTGCTATCCACCCCACCCAAAAGATTATTTATGTAGAAAACAACAGCGGACCTACCATACTTTCCTGGGGCACTCCAGATGATACCCTCACCTCCGATGAACACTCACCATCGAGGACAACGTACTGGGTTCTATTACTTAAGAAGTCTTCGAACCACTCGCATATTTGGGAACCAATCCCATATGCTCGTACGTTAGTTAGGAGTCTGCAGTGGGGCACCGAGTCAAAAGCTTTTCGGAAGTCAAGGAATATGGCATCCGTCTGATACCTTTCATCCATGGTTCGTAAGATATCATGTGAAAAAAGGGCGAGCGATGCTTTCTAAAGCCGTGCTGATGCATGGACAGCAACTTCTTTGTCTCTGTCTGTATTCGAACTGAGAATATGATCGAGAATCCTGCAACAAACCGATGTTAAGGATATTGGTCTGTAATTTTGAGGATCCGTCCTTCTACCCTTCTTATATACAGGACTCACCTGCGCTTTTCTCGGGTAGCTCGGGACTTTACGTTGGGCAAGAGATTCGCGATAAATGCAAGCTAAGTAACGAGCCAATGCAGTAGAGTACTCTCTGTAAAACCGAATTGGAATCCCATCAGGACCTGGCGATTTATTCAACCCATTCAGCTGCTTCATAACCCCAGGGATGTCTATCACTATATCTTCCATACGGGTATCTGTATGAGACTCAAACGGCGGTATGTTTTTACGATCCTCCTGCGTCAAAGATTTCTCAAATGCTAAATTTAAAATTTCAGCTTTCGTTTTGCTGTCTTCCGTTGCCAGGCCAGACTGATCAGTAAGTGACTGGATGGAAGCCTTCCTGATTTTATCCATAAATACCTATATGAGATGAAATGCTTAAGATCTTTATTACTAATCTTGTAATCAG